>NC_056732.1:520136230-520268730 GCF_019279795.1 Protopterus annectens
TGCGTAGTGCCTTTCTGTTTGAGTCAGAGTACGAGATGCATATGCAACTGGAAAGCCTTCCTGAAGACATGCTGCACCAAGACCATATTGCAAACCATCACAAGTGAGAGTCACTGGGTTATGAACATCATGTCTCAGTGTGGGCAGGCTGGAAATTCTTTTTTAAAGTATCAAATGCTCCTTGATGCTGCTTATACCAAGATCGTTTTATATGTTTGCATGTTAACTCACGTAATGGTGCAAGAAGCTCACTAAGGTTAGGAAGGAACTTTCCCAAATAGTTAATCATCCTCAGGAAACTCTGTACAGATGTAACATTCTCTGGAACTGGCATTTCATTGATTGACATTAACCTCATGTGCACAACTCAGAACTTTCCTGAGGTTTCTGTTATTTTCTTTTTGTCCATTGCCTCTGACAATAATGTCGTCAACTATAATGGCACAGGGATATCAAACAAATATTTGTTCAATGGCAAGTTGGAATACTTTGCTGGCAGAACTGATCCCAAATGGCTTTCTTAAAAATCTATATCTCCCAAATGGTATGCTAAAAGTCCTTAATAAAGATGATTTGTGATGCAACGAAATTTGCCAAAAGGAGTTCATAGCATCTGGGACTGAGAAAACAGTGGAATTTGGCAATACCACCTCTACTGTGTGCATTGGGTGATGAGGACATTTGAGAGCTTTAGGTCACAAGGATCAATACATATTCGAATATTATCTGCATTTTTCTTATGGGCTACCACCATAGAAGATACTCATTCAGTAGGTTCTGTCACAGGAGTGAGAACACCAGAATTTACCATTCTGTCTAATTCTGTTTTTAACTTTACTCTGCATTGCTACTGGAATCTTACATGCTGGTCGAACAACTGGGTTTATCTCATGATTCACCTTCATGAAATATAACTGGAAGCTTACCAAGTTTATTCGTAAAGAAATTAGCATACTCTTTGAAAATATGTTGTGAAAAACTATTATTTTCATTTATATTTAAATGATGAACCTCTTTAATGAGCAAAATTAAATCCATACGTAAACTGTCTTCGAGGCCTAGTAATGACTGTACATCTCTGAGAACTACACAGAATTACAAGTCCATAGCTGTTGCCTGAAAAATGAAAGGACTGCAGTACCATACATCTGAATTTCTTCACCACCATAAGTAACCAACTTTGTACACTTTGTGGAGTCAAAATGCTCTCCAGCTTTTACTTTTGCATAAGTTTTTACTGACATGACTTTGCATTTGGATCTGGTATCCACCTTGAGCTTTATTGGTTTCCCATTAATTTGCACAGTACAGAATATTTCACTTTTTGCTGACACACATTTTTACTGTGCTAACTGTTACACCAACCATAGAAACACCATCAACATAAAAATATTCATCACTGCCATTTGAGCTTGTCATAATCTCAATTTGATTTACTGCTTGCTTCAGATTAATCTTACTATCAGCCAGTGCTGGTTTGCAAAGCCTTTCAAAATGATTTCACTTTTTGCATTTGTGACACTGACAAACATAAGCTAAGCACTTTTCTCGTTTGGTTTCATGACTGCCCCCACAATTACGACAATTAATATGAGTTACTGAGATAAAACTTTTCTGTTTACACTTATGAGGCTTGGTTGTCTTAAATTTCTGCGGCACACTATCGACATTTGCAGTTGAAGTTACAACAAGCATATTCATATGTTTTTCTTTGAGTTCATGTATTTGGCAAACTTCAATAGCTTTGCTCAGTGTTAATTCACTGTCACACAGTAGAATTTTCCTCACTGTATCATTATGCTTCAGTAGTTTCACCGTGCTTTTGATTCCTTGTGTAAAATATATGCCTTTCCATCGTTATATTTGTCAGAGGGTTACACAGCTCCCTTAATTTACATTTTAAACAGTCTGGGTCTTCCTGCATTTCTGCTTGGGCAATAATATGGCGGTTTTCTCCCTCACAAACATACACAGCAGGTGCGTATACAAAGAACATTCTCACTCAATGGCCTCTGTGCCAGCTAAATTGAGAAGTATAAATGCTCAGGTGTTTAAATCTTTATCAGAATGTGCAGCTGCTATGAAAATATATTCTTGTTGAAATACATACCAATTCTCTGCAACAGTATCATCAAACACCAAAGGTTCGCATCCGCGAAATCCATCTGACATGCTGTTAAAGTAAATGTGAACACCTTTTACACTTTTCGGTTTACAAAATTCATTTGATATGCCGTAAAAGTAAATGCAAGTGCCTGTAGAACTTTAGACATTCGTTGCACCATGGAGAGGCTTATGCAACTTACTGCATACATTTGTTGCATTTTGAAGAGATTTGTACAACTTCAGACATTTTGTTGCACTTTGAAAGACTAAAATGGCTTCTGGCACTTTGTTACACTTTCCAAGACTTAAACGATTTCAAATCTGGCTTCTGGCACCATGTTGAATGATGAGTGAAGGCATGATGGCAGTTTAACAGACAGTTTCTTGTACATACAACATAGCTGCTTCTGCATGCACGTTCTACATCTTGTTACACATGCTCAGTACAACTGGCTTAATACTGCCCCCAACCTGGAAAGTTCCTTAAACTGCAGTGGCTGATAAGGTACAGAAAGCGTAGTTTAGCACACTGTGCTACAGCAAAGGTCCGCAGTAAGGTAGTGCAGCATTTGGACATCACCAATAGGAGAAGCTGTTGAGCAGTGCAGAGTGAGTAACTTCTGCTAAATTACAGAATCATGCTAATATGGATGATATTCCACCATAGCTCTGCTGTGATTTGACACCATGTTTGCAGCAAAGGATGCTACAATATGAAAACATAACACTTAATTTGCACCTTGCATATGAAAACTGTCTGGTAACTAGATCATATAGCATACTGATGTTTTATACTCCTTATCTTGCATGCTGTAGCAGATCCAAATAAATACTCTTCTGTTTTTTAAAGTATAGTACTTGCTGTTTAGTTCCAAGTTATTATCTCAGCTGTTGAGTGTGGTTAAGTATTTTATGTACTTACATTTTTTTTTTTTACAGGACATTGAGAGAATGACACTCAGTAGCTACCACGGTGGTAAGTGTTCTGGCATATCGGCAGATGGTATGATGACTCTGCCTTCCATTGTGGGTCAGGGATTGCAGACCACACATACCTTGATCACCAAGGCAGTGCAAACATCTGAAGAAATGTCCAGACAAGTGGCAAAGACCATGGTATCCAAAGAGGTACAAGTGGAATGTCTCCATTTTCAGATGCACAAACACCATGAGGAACAGCTCACACAAAGTAAGTATATTCCAGAAATAGTGTTGTCATAGGCTGCATTATCCACACAACATCATTGGTAAACCATTGTTTCTTTGTTGTACCTTTAATAAATTTCCATTATTTTATAATGTTATACATGCATATGCAGTATGCTGTCAACCTGCCTTAAAAATCATTTGTATTACAGTATATGGGGAAGAACAGTATTTGCTTAAAATGTTTGCATTCAGAGCAAATTGTGTACACAACATTTCTTATTTAAAGTGACCTTTGTTGGTCATCTGCTTTGTTATTCTACTTTGAATACAGGGATCCTTTGTATGTCCAAGTACAAAGTATGCATGTGGTTCTGTGTTGGTGAACGTGTAGCCCAAATTAAGAGCCAGTTCTGCTTACAAATGTGATTTTTTTTTGTGGCAGGGCTTATGGAGATGATTATCAGCTGTATTACAAACTGACTGGATGCAGCTAGTTTATTTTCTGCCTTTCCTACTAGTATAAACAAAATACATTCAGTGCCTTCTTTACTAGTCACAACTAGTTACAGGTTAGGGTACTACAGTGCCAAAGCTTTCTGTCATGATCATGCCTCTACCAGTTTCTTTAGCTATTGATGCATTTGTTATCCTTCATACTTGAGTGTTTCTTTAGGACTGTTTTTATTTCTACCTGCAGTGATGGCATGTGTGTGTTTTTGTAAAGAATACACATCAGTTAGGTTTCCAGTAGTACCAGCTTTTGATAAGATCAGATCAATGTTAAGCAGAAAAAAAGGATAAAGAATAGCATAAATACCATGTGTGTGTGTGTGTATGTGTGTGTGTGTGTGTGTGTGTGTGTGGTGAGAGAAATCCTACATTCCTTCATGTATTTCATTAAGACATCTGTATCATTGAAGCTCCTAGGTTCATGCAGTCAGCTGTCAAACTTACAGCATTGGTTTTCTTGCCTTAACTCCATGTTTATACTTTCTACTTTTCATATGCATATCACGATTATTTTTTAAGGAGATTCACAACTAATTTCTGATTGTAAGGGAACCCTATTTTCCGGTTTTGAAAGGCATTGTGTAAAGTAAACTTTTTTTTTCCTGTTATTGATATTGAGTTTAATGGCAGGTTCTCTTTTTGGTGTTAGCTCCCCCAGCCATGCGTTCTAAGTATAGGCTTTACAATAGAACCAAATCACACAATACCTTACAGACCAGAGGTCAGTTTTAAGTAACCTATAGGAAATAAAATAGTAAAACACAATTCCTGCTCGCAGTCAAACCAGGCTGTGAGTCAACAATAGACTGTTTCACGTCTCTTCAGATCTTCCAAACTCAAAGTTCCAAACCACGTCTCTTCAGACCTTTAAATCTTAGAAGGATACGAGTCCACATCTAATGAAATGAATATATCCAAACTCAGTTCTGAGCACGAATAAAAACTTTCTTTATTAATACCCACAGTTGGTAAGCGCTTTCGCTATACAGCTTTTTCAAACCCATAATGACCAATACTAAACAGGTGTTTATATAGTGTTCTAAATAAAACAATAAATCAATTGAACAATAATTAAAACTTCTCTTAAAGATATATATGCACTCGAAAGCAAAAAACTAAGTTAAAAGCATATGTCCAATATCAAGTTAGACTTTCTAACATTCAAACTGGTTTAAATTAATTTAAAATATTGAAATACATTTATAAAATCTAAATATATATAATATAGAAGTATAAAAACAACATAAGCATTAACAAAGAATCCTTATTTGTTTAAACAACTAATTCATCTCAACCTATATTTTCTGTTTTTGAGTGCAGGTTTCAGAGGAATCCTGTCATTTAGCCCTGGGGGTATATGTGCTTGTAATTTGATGATCCACTTGGTTTCTACCTGCTCAGTGTAATTCTCAACATCACCTCCTCTAGTCCTAGGTGTATTAACATGTAAAACAGAAAACATAAAAGTATGTCTGATGTCATTCTGTAATACATGTTTGGATAAAGCATTAACCTCAGACTTGATACGGATCTGATAGATATGTTCCCTTATCCTTTCTTTCAATTTTCTATCAGTCTTACCTACGTAGAAAGAAGTACAAAATGTGCAAATAGCAATGTAAATCACATGTCTTGTGTCACAGTTGGCATTAACTTTAAAAGAAAATACTTGTCCAGTTGCTGGGTGCACAAACATATGATATGACAACAGATTTACAACATGGTTTAGTACCATCAAAAGTTAATGTCCCTGTGTCTTGTTTCATGTTTGTGAAACATAATAATCTATGTAAATTTTTCTTATTCTTAAATATATAATGTGGTTGTTCTCCTACATATTTCTTAATTTCTGGATCTAATGTAAGAATGTCCCAATGTTTACAAATAATATCTTTAATAGATTGAACATCCTGAGTATAGAACAGAGTAAATCTCTGTTGTTGTTCTGTGGTTGAGATTGGTACATTATCAACACTAGTCTTATAAATTTGCATCCCTGCTTCAGAGAAAATAGGACATGCTCTTTATTTAGAACAACACAATATAAACACCTCTTTAGTATTGGTAATTATGGGTTTGAAAAAGCTGTATAGTGAAAGCGCTTACCAACTGTGGATATTAATAAAGAAAGTTTTTATTCGTGCTCAGAATTGAGTTTGGATATATTCATTTCATTAGATGTGGACTCATATCCTTCTAAAAGATTTAAAGGTCTGAAGAGACGTGGTTTGGAACTTTGAGTTTGGAAGGTCTGAAGAGACATGAAACAGTCTATTGTTGACTCACAGCCTGGTTTGACTGTGAGCAGGAATTGTGTTTTACTATTTTATAGACTGGCTTTTTATCTGCTCGCAGCCACTTTTCCACTATTGGTGTCCCTGTTTATTCTTGTTATTTGCTATATTGATTTTTTACACCACGGTGGTACCATGGCTGAATTAGCTGCAAGTAATCCGGATACGAACTTAGAATTACCTTATAACCCTGAAAACTTGGTTTTGAAAAGGCCGCCATCTGAACGGCTTCAGCGTTGCCTTAATGCTGACGTCAATCCGCTAGCTGAATGTGAACTAAATACATCTAACGATAATGCAACGCTAAGTGGAGAGGAGTATGGAAGGCTGGACTCTGCATTAAACTCTTTAGAGTTTGATTTATAAAAACCAAAGCGTTTGCAGATGCAGCGCATTCATTTTGGGGCCTGCATACATAAGAGTTGTACCATGAGGACTAAGGGTATTAAAAATACCGACTACTGGCAACACTTACCCGGGATTGCTAAGCCGCTGGCAGCAGCTCAACATAGAGGTGAGCATTAACTATATGAAACTCTTGAATGAGTTCTTTATGCCAGAAGAACGTTTATTACAAGAATCTATTAAGAAAAGACAGATTGCTTTATATAATGATTTTAATAATTGTGTTGTTGATACAAGGCTTGACCGCCTAATAGATAATGTTAATCTCTTTGAGAAAAGACTGCTTGAACAAAAAAAGCATAAATTAATGAGAGACACTAATGATTTTGCACAAGGCCAGGTCTTCACCTGGCCTAGGAATAATTTGAACAGTCAGTCTGTTACTCGTACTAGACCAAGTAAAACGTTAACACTTAGCACTAATAATAATAATGATGTGATTGATAATGTTTTAAATGAACCTCCTGTTAACAATTATACTGCCTGTGATGGTCAGATTGTTAATGTGAACACCAACAATGATAATAACAACAGTACTAAATGCGTTAACACAGTACCTCAGGTTAGAGAACGTGAACAGATTAATGCTTTGAATATACCATTTGTTAATCAACAGATTAATGATGCCTCCAACAACACAGGACCTGTAGTACATAGTAAAGTATCTAGTACACAGAATAGCATTAATAGGGAATCAGACACATTTAGCCCTTTCCCCATAGCGGAAACTTTCCAGAGAGGGAGAAATCGCTCTTTAAGCAGGGGGAGGCAGAAGAGGAAGTTTATAACCAGCGAAGTGAAAGAACCAACGTTAAAGAAAATGTGGGAGAGACTAACATAATGTGTAACCTCTCACATAGACCCCTTAGTCAATATGAATATAAATTTGAAGTACTGAATAGGGGTTTATCTTTTATTCCCTCCAAACGGAGCAGTTTAACAGACACCATTTTGGATGTTAAACTTTTTGTGAGAAATTTATAGCTAAAATGAATGTATTCTGATGTTAACTCAGATAAATTAAGCAGACAATTTAATAAACCTAG
Organism: Protopterus annectens; assembly: GCF_019279795.1. Taxonomy (NCBI): domain Eukaryota; kingdom Metazoa; phylum Chordata; order Ceratodontiformes; family Protopteridae; genus Protopterus; species Protopterus annectens. The sequence goes on from NC_056732.1 coordinate 520,143,741, forward strand.
TCTATCAGTGCCCAATTTACATCCTTTACTTGATACATTTAGTAGAATTGTTGAGAAAGATATATACTCATTAGAAATTAGTATGAATGTTCCTGTGACCAAGAATAACCTGAGTGCAAGACAAACCAGAGCGTTACATGATTTAATGAATGATGGCAATATTTCCATCAAACCTGCAGACAAGGGAGGTCCCATAGTAATTTTAGACCAAGCTTCTTATGATATCACTATGATTCAAATGTTAAATGATGAACGGTATTATAGCCCTATATCAATTATAGAGGTACAGAATATTATAACAAGGGTGTACAGTAATCTTGATGACTTGTACAGGATGGGTATTTGAAACTCTCAATTGTTTAATTATCTTATGGAAAGTCCTACAATTTCTGTCATCCAAGGATTACCTAAAATTCATAAAAATTCAAAAAAACCCCTATGAGACCCATTGTTTCTGGTCGAGGGTGGGTAACTGAAAATTTATCTATCTATATAGAAAAGAGTCTTGAGACCTTATGTAGATACAAATAGGTTTATACTTAAAGACTCTAAGCAGTTTTTATTGGACTTTTATGAAGCAATCACAGGTTTATCAGATCACCAAACCTTAATTATGGTTACTATGGATGTCAATTCATTATTTACTAATATTCCTAATGTTTCAGGGTTGGAAAGTATTCATGTTTATTTGGTTGCACATTCTGACATGTCACTGAATAGAATAGAATTCCTATGTTCTTTGATAGAAATTGTGTTGGAAAGTAATGTGTTTTTATTTGATCAAAGTTTTTTCCTACAAAAAGATGGCGTAGCTATGGGCACCTCGTGTGCCAATAGCTACACTAACATGGTCATGGCCTTGTGGGAGGAGAAAACTTTTTTGTTTGGATTTTTTCCAGAAATATATACCTTTCTATAGGCGATTTGTAGATGACTTGTTTTTTCTTTGGAAGATTTAAATTTTGAAAAACAGGTTAATATTTTGACCTCATATTTGAAATTTACTATGACTTATTCTATCCAGAACATTTCTTTTCTGGATGTCTCCGTTTGGCAGATGCCAAATGGAGAATTTAATACTGGAGTACATAGGAAACTTTGTTATAAAAACACACTGTTACATAGGGACAGTATGCACCCTGGCCACATTTTTTCAAACATTGCCATAGGGTGTCCAGATTAAACCCACTCCAAAAGGAGTTTGATAAAGAATTAAGTGACCTGGGTGCTAGACTGCGAGCTCGGAATTATAAACCAATAGAAATAGAAAGAGCTTTCACACATGTTAGAAATATTAGACAGGACAGAGCATGTCCTATTTTCTCTGAAGCAGGGATGCAAATTTATAAGACTAGTGTTGATAATGTACCAATCTCAACCACAGAACAACAACAGAGATTTACTCTGTTCTATACTCAGGATGTTCAATCTATTAAAGATATTATTTGTAAACATTGGGACATTCTTACATTAGATCCAGAAATTAAGAAATATGTAGGAGAACAACCACATTATATATTTAAGAATAAGAAAAATTTACATAGATTATTATGTTTCACAAACATGAAACAAGACACAGGGACATTAACTTTTGATGGTACTAAACCATGTTGTAAATCTGTTGTCATATCACTAACATGAACATGTTTGTGCACCCAACAACTGGACAAGTATTTTCTTTTAAAGTTAATGCCAACTGTGACACAAGACATGTGGTTTACATTGCTATTTGCACATTTTGTACTTCTTTCTACGTAGGTAAGACTGATAGAAAATTGAAAGAAAGGATAAGGGAAGATCTCTATCAGATCCGTATCCAGTCTGAGGTTAATGCTTTATCCAAACATGTATTACAGAATGACATCAGACATACTTTTATGTTTTCTGTTTTACGTGTTAATACACCTAGGACTAGAGGAGGTGATGTTGAGAATTACACTGAGCAGGTAGAAACCAAGTGGATCATCAAATTACAAGCACATATACCCCCAGGGCTAAATGACAGGATTCCTCTGAAACCTGCACTCAAAAACAGAAAATATAGGCTGAGATGAATTAGTTGTTTAAACAAATAATAAGGAATCTTTGTTAATGCTTATGTTGCTTTTATACTTCTATATTATATGTATATTTAGATTTTATAAATGTATTTCAATATTTTAAATTAATTTAAACCAGTTTGAATGTTAGAAAGTCTAACTTGATATTGGACATATGCTTTTAACTTACAGTTTTTGCTTTAGAGTGCATATATATCTTTAAGAGAAGTTTTAATTATTGTTTAATTGATTTATTGTTTTATTTAGAACAACACTATATAAACACCTCTTTAGTATTGGTCATTATGGGTTTAAAAAGCTGTATAGCGAAAGCGCTTACCAACTGTGGATATTAATAAAGAAAGTTTTTATTCGTGCTCAGAATTGAGTTTGGATATATTCATTTCATTAGATGTGGACTCATATCCTTCTAAAAGATTTAAAGGTCTGAAGAGACGTGGTTTGGAACTTTGAGTTTGGAAGGTCTGAAGAGATGTGAAACAGTCTATTGTTGACTCACAGCCTGGTTTGACTGCGAGCAGGAATTGTGTTTTACTATTTTATATACTGGCTTTTTATCTGCTCACAGCCACTTTTCCACTATTGGTGTTCCTGTTTATTCTTGTTATAACCTATAGGAAATAATACAATGACAGTTCCTGAAGTCTTTCCGAAGTGTTCAGATTTTCCAACCCTAAGAAATTTTACATTTTTTTAGTTGTTTCATTTAACTTGATTGAAGTCTACATAATGTAGCATTGTATTTATTTTTGGGTCAGACAAATGAGGTATAAAAAGGGTGGCCACGGTGGTGCAGCGGTTAGCGTTGCTGCCTCACAGCAAGAGGTTCTCCAGTTCGATTCTCGGCTGGGGTGCCTTCTGTGCGTATTCTGCATGTCCTCCCTGTGGTCGCGTGGGTTTTCTCCGGGTGCTCCGGTTTCCTCCCACATCCCAAAGACATGCAGTAGGTGGATTTGACACTCTAAATTGGCCCTAGGTGTGAGTGTGTGCATGTGTGTGCCTTCTGTGGAAGGTTGGGTGCCGGGCTTGCAGCTCGACACTGTAAAACTCCACTGCCAATCATGAGCGGACAGATGATCCGCTGTGGTGACCGCTAACCGGGAAAAGCCGAAAGAAGAAGACAAATGAGGTATAAATTAATGTAGTGATCTAATTGACGTGGCTAGATATGCCCTTCAGAATTAGGCTGCACAAAATGCTTTTTTTTTACTTTGGTAGATACGTACTGGTCAAATCTTAAGTGGTTATCTACTACCATCTCTAACTCTTTAATGGTGGTGTAATTTTTTATTGTTTGACCATTTACCGTGTCATCATAATTTATGTTCTTTTTGCCCAGTCACATGAAGCTGCATCTGCTGACAGTGAAGGTGAGGTCATAGCTATAACACTTACAGACCAAAGTTTGGGGTTGGCAGAATGGTTAAGATGTTTACCTCACACACAGAAGGTGCTGAATTTGATTTTCACTGAGGGAAATTGGCTAAGGTTAAAATGGCCCATAAGGCAGCTATCCTAGTACTTGCCTATGAACTTTAAATCTATTACTGAAAAAACTGTTACCCAGTTTGCAGTTATCCATAGCCCATTTCCCACTTTATTTTTTTTTTAAATATATTTTTATTGCTTTTTTTCTTATTATTTTAATACAAGAAAAGAATATCACAGAAAAATATAAGAACAGGTACCAGGAATATCAAGTTGCAGTAATCCTAATAAAGTATATATAACATGAGCTGTCAGTGTTAAACTAACAATATGCAAAATTAACTTACAATCGAGCTGTTCATATTGAGCTGTAATACATACAACATCTTGAAATCCGACATTGACACGTGCATCAAGATATTCTAGCCTACCTAACTTATGTTATATCTTGTACTAACTATATACACTATATGCATTGACGTCACCTTGAATGTTCATCTTGTATGTATTACCATGACCTGCCCATTGTTGTGGGTAAACATTTTACAATACTAAATATCTTTAGTTTGCCTTATTTACATAGAATAATACTGATGTTGTAGTCCCTTCATAAATCAGTTTTGATCTAAGATTTCTATAAGCGTTCTCCAATGTTTGATAGTCTGATAGTTTTTTTTTGGCTTCTTGTAATTAGTTTACTGGCTAATAAGTACTTTATAGCCATTCCTTTAAATTCTTCCCATGTGATTTTACTTCTAACCAATTTTGGGCTATGTATGATTTCAGCATTGCATACAGCATGACTATGATGTGTTTATTTTCATAGGAAAAATTGGTTGGGAATACATGTAAAATTGCCATTTCCCATGACAGGGTAGATTTAGTGTATCCCTTTTTTTCTAACTTGGCAATTAACAAACACCATAATATGTAAACATTCTTACAGCTCCAAAAGATATGAAGAGTGTCTGCAATGTTGTTTTGGCATATGGTGCAATAAGGAGAGTGTGAGGGACTCATTTTACTTAGAAAAAGTGGTGTGTGGTAAGCATTGTTATTAATCATAATTTGGGTGTAAATTAGTTTTTTGAGGGGGGTTAGTTTCAAAGTAAGTTCAATTGCAGCAGATTTTTGTTCAACAGTGATCTTATTTTTCTCTTCCCAAAATTTTGAATATAGAAGTGCATCTTGACATTTAATTTTTGCTATTAATCTATAGGTATTTGATAACATTTTAGATCTCAAAAGTAATAGGTTAATAATTTGTTGATATAGCTGCATGTCTTGGTTATCTATTTTAACATTCATAGTAATTGTGTTAATTGGGTATGTTAATTGCTTGATTACGGTGTTATAACTTTTATTTACTTCAAATTTTTGCCTAATGTTTCCACTTGAAAGGCTTTTGACCTGATAGAGATCCCATACGGTGATGTCTTTGATTTTGGGGTACTGAGTCAAGTTTATCATAGTATTATTTAGTTTAATATTAGGGTTAAGATGCATTGGTTGTCCCAGTACCAAAGTATCTTTAAGATTTAGGAAGGATACCAGCTTTTGAAATATTAGTGTATTTCTTATGATTATGGGTTGGACCTTAAAATACTTTAATGTCTTAGAATTCAAAAAGGGTACTGCTTTAGGCTTTAAATTAGATGAGATTAGATGATTGTAATATATTTTAATCCATAGTGGATACCATGCTTTGTTGAATGGTTCAAAATTTTCTATTTGTATAATTCGACTAGCATTTGTAATGTTATAGTATGTTTGGAATTCAGGTAGACATGTTCCCTCTTTTAGTTTGGGTAATGTTATTCTAAAATATTTTATTCTTGTATTTTTTGGAGGGTCTATATCACAACGTCAAACTAACAGAATTTCAAACTTTGTAATATCGAACTGTAAACTCCGAAACCCAATAATAACGAAAACACAGAACAGCAATTTTTTCCCAGGGGAAAAAAATCACTGTTCCATGACAAAAAAAAATTAAACCTTAAACTAAAGTGGCACCCCCCAACGTGGGGGGCTGTGCCCCCACACCCCCCTACTTAAATATACCAACTATTGAGATCGCACCTCAATGGAGGAAATAGCAAAGCCTCAAACGGCCCACCGATTTCTTTCCTTGGGGAAAAAATCGATGTGCCTTGGCTTCGCTTTTTTTTGGATTTCAGACTTTTGGGTTCTATATTACAGCGTTTGAACTTGTACAAGTTTGTTGTAATATAGACCCTTTTTTGGATGCCAAATAAATTTACCTAGTAGTGTTTCAAGTTTGGAGAAGTTTTTGGGTATATTTTGATTAATAGCCCTAAAATGAAACAATAATATTGTAAGAATATTCATTTTAACTATAACCATCTTAGATGATAGAGATAGATTGAGATTTAACCATCTCTTAGTGTCCTCAGTGATAGTAGTCCAGGTTTTGAGCAAATTGTTTTTAGTCATATCAGATTGGGGGTGTGAGTGAACATGATACCCAGATATTTAAGATTATAATTTACTTTTATTTCAGTTTCGGGGAAATAGAATTCTTTATGTCCTAGAATATTCAGAGGGAATATGACAGATTTTTTGGGGTTAATGGCATAATTGGATATTTTTGAGAATTTTTCAGTTGAGTTTAATATCTTATTCAAATCTGTATTTGGGAATTCAAAATAGATGTTTAAATCATCGGCAAAAGCTGTATACGTTATTGGGATTTTTGAAATATTTATAAGATGGTGATATGGTTCAATTTGAATAGGTTTTGATTGCTTTTTATTTATAAATAGTGTTGTCGTGGCATTATTGTATAAGGCCCTAACCATGTTTATATAATCTTCAGGGATGCTAAATTTCTTGAGCATCTTTAATAAAAAATCAAAATTTACCCTGTTAGAAACTTTGGTTGTATCTGCTGAGAGTGCATAGCTAGGGCATTTATAGTTTGCTTTTAAACTAATGATTGAATCAATGGTGAGTGTATTGTCATATATTTGTCTATTGTTCATAAAACCTAGTTGTTCAGAAGATATGATAAGAGGTAAGATTTTTTTGATTCTACTGGCTAGGACTGTAGAAAGAATTTTGATATCGATATTTATGAGTGCTATCAGCCTGTAATTATTTGGATTTGATGCTTCAGACTTGGGTTTTGGTATGAATATAGTTTTTGAGTTATTGATATACAAGTCTTTGGTACCATACTTTATTATGTATTTTTATTCTTTCAGTAATATTGGAGCTAATTTTTATTGAAAGTCTTGTAAAATTCCACCACATAACCATCTGGCCCTGGTGATTTGCCTGGTTTCAACCTATTTACAGCAGTAATAATTTCCTCTACATTTAAGGGAGCTTTGAGGTTATTTATTTCTACTTCATTCAGTACTGGAAATTGTAACTCTTCAGTAAATTGATGAAATAATGATTCATTAAACTGGTCGTGAGGGCCATATAGGTTTTGGTAAATCTCTTGAAAGGCTGCTATAATCTCTTCATCCATATCTACATTTTGGTAGGGGTTTTTTTTATGTTTATGATTCTTGCCAGTGCTTTTGAGGGTGATTGAGCCCATTTGGCATTTTTGTGAAGAAGTTTAATTTCACTGATTGAGAACTGTTGTGTTAGAATTTCCCATAATTGTCCCTGTAGTGTAACCATTTGACTTTCAAGTGCTGGCGAATGATTAATTTGTAATTCTAGCTATGATTTTTAATTTTGATTCTATTGTTCTGACTTTTTCCATGTTTAATTTTTTATAGAAAGCAGCTTTTTGAATTAATGTTCCCGTAATAGTGTTTTTTGTCACTTGCCATTGAATGTCGTATGGTATATCTGTTACTTCTAGGTTATTTTTAGTTTGGGTGAGAATGTCAATGATATCCTGTGAAATTTCTTTATTCTTTAATAAGTTAGTATCTAACGTCCAGTTTGTAACTGTTTGGAGTCTTTGCATTGAGCTCCCCAACTTTATTGTAATGTTTACTTTTGCATGATCTGATATTGTTCTAGGTTCACTATTGTAGGTGACTGTATTATTTAATAGAACTTCAGATATTAAAAATATATCTATTCTAGACCAAGACTTGTGGTATGGTGAATAATAAGTAAATATACAATAGTTGTACTACTCCTATAGTTTTCAAATGGGTCAGCTAACTTAAAATCTTCCATTATTTCAGCTATTAGTGTAGTGTGGTTGTGTGGGTTTCCTCAGGGTGCTTTGGTTTCCTCCCACATCACAAAGACATACTGTAGGTGGATTGGACACTCTTAAGTTGGCCCTAGGCATGAATGTGTGTGTGTGTGCGGGCGCGCGTGCCTTCCGTGGAAGGTTGGGCTCTGGGCTGGCAACTTGACACCGTAAAACTCTATTGCCAATCATGAGCAGACAGGTGATCCACTGTGGCGACCCCTAACTGGGAAAAGCCGAAAGAAGTGTAGTGAGCTGAACAGGTTGCTTATTATCCTTATTTGTCCTATCAAGTTCTGGATTAATTATCCTATTCCAGTCACCACCTATGATATAGAGGTAATTGGGAAAGTTCTCTAATATTCTATGTATCTCATATAGATAGGTTACTTGATGCAAACATGGAGCATAAACATTTAAGACTAAGAGAGGTTTTTTAAATGGCAGCAGTTCACAAGTAAAATAACACCATCTGCCATTTGGGTCATAACTACCCTTCATTATAGTGCCATCAAACGATTTTTTAACTACTATAGCAACTCCCCTAGAAGCTGTACTGTCACCAATATGTTTCACCCATTTTTTTTTGTATCTTTCTCCCATTGTTCTTTCAACATATGCATTTCTTGAATGAAAGTGATCTCTGCCTTAGATTTAAAAATTAAATGCATTAATAGATTCTTATTTTGTAAGTCCTTTACATTCCATGAATCCACAGAAATCATCAAAAAGCTACAGTACACAGAACACTAACTTTCAGAACTAATGGAAGTATATAGGGACAAATTGACCTTTCAAAGTTTAGAATTTTGATACAGTTCAATGAAATGAAAATAGGTGTGACAGCACTCTTTTTCAGAACCCCCTCTGTGCATATCCATGCTAGCCTACTAACTGAAAGAGAGCTAAAAAGTACATTAACAACTATAATACATAACATTTCTGTCATTCTAAGTGCCAGCAACAAGAAACAACAACATGCACAACAGCTTATTCAACCAAAGAATATGTAAGAGATATGATTTCTAACCCTTATTTCAATTAAAGGTAATTAAGCTGAGTATTTTTAAAACTGCTTTTAACTGATTTTTAGATATCTAACTTAATAGTTAGTAAGGAAACCTCCATAAAAAACGTCTCCAAAGCCAACTTCATGCTACTAAAGTCAGAAGTGACAAACTTCATGACACCTATGCAGACGGGAACTGAAAGTTCAACTGCTGAATCCTACACTAAGGCACTGTGTGAGCACATCCACTCATGCATGAATCGTGCCATCCCAAATAGAACCAAGATGCACTCATCCAAAAAAAGGAAGCCAATCTGGTGGTCCCCTGGCATAAACAAACTTTACAACAAAAGGAAGAAACTGTTGCAGAAAAGAGGAAAATCCCAGGATGCAAAAAACTCCCTTACCAGTCTCCGTAAGAAACTGAGATCTCTCATAAAATCCTCCAAAGCTAGTTACGAAAATAAAATTGTCAAAGATTCCAAAGACAACCATAAGGCATTCTATAACTATGTCAAGAATCTAAATGGCAATGCTCAGATCTGCTCTGAGCTAAAACAGAATGGCATTAGATATACTGATCCCAAGGACATTGCCAATATCCTGGCAGGTCGATTCAGTGCCTACTTCACCCCCTAAATGCCCCATTTCAATACCGGAAGATTGCCAAATTCCGGTAATAAACGCACGCCAAAGCAAAGAATACAGCATCCATGGGACCAGATGAGATCCTGGGCTGTGTACTACATGAACTACAATAGGAACTGGCACCTCACCTAAGTGTCATGTTTAATGATAGCCTCACCTTAGGTTTCGTGCACACTGAGTGGCGCAAAGCTACAGTTATCCCACTCCACAAATGGGGATCCACCTTGGATCCAGGAAACTACCGTCCCATCAGTCTGACAAGCCTTATCTGCAAGGCCATGGAGCGTATTATCATGGAACTTGTAAACAAAGACATTGGCAACCTTCAAGCACTGGACCCCACCCAGTTTGGGTTTGTGAAGGGCCGATCTTGTCTCCTGAACCTGATTGACTTCTTCGAATCAGTCTCCAGAGCCATGGACAAGGGTAAGATGGTCCACACAGCCTATCTAGAACTTGCCAAGGCCTTTGACACCATCCCCACTCTTGAATCATAGATAAACTTACTAAGCTGGGCATTAATCCCTACGTTACCCAATGGGTTGCTAACTGGCTTACTGATAGAACCCACACTGTAAAAGTAGCCAAATCCAAATCCAGCTCCAGACAAGTGGAGTACCTCAGGGTTCAGTCCTGGGACCGCTCTTGTTTGGCATCTACTTCTCTGAAGTACAGGCCAACACTAAGGAACTCTGGCTAATTGCAGATGGCTGCAAACTGGGAGCCATTACTGAATCCACAAATGATGTGGATACTCTACAAAAGGGCCTTACAGAAACAGGTGCTTGGTGCCAGAGCCATGAGCTCAAGCTCAATGCCAAGAAATGTATAGTTATCCCCTTTGGGAAAAAACATGTATCCGTGAATTACCATATAGGTGGCAGTACACTAAACACCGAAAGTGTGATAAGAGACTTAGGGACACAGGTGGATAGTGGTCTCACCTTCGATAACCACATTGCCACAACAGTCAGGAAATCCTTCTATGTGGCACACCTCATCACTAAGGGCTTTTCATCCAGAAAAAAGGAGGTCATTGTCCCACTGTACTCATCCCTCATTAGACCCATTATAGAATACAATGTTCCGTTTGGTATGTACCTCTCAAGACATCTGCAACAACTGCAAAGGCCGCAGAAATACCTCATTATAAGAATCACAGGCCTAAAGCAGATGCCCTGTGCTGACCACCTTAAAAAAACTCCAGCTATACTCTGTCGCATATAGTCTACTCAGAGGCGATCTCTGCTTAATATACAAGGCCATGTCAAACCCAGATCTGTTGGACATGCTACACTTGAAGAAACCCCAATCCCTCAGAGCCACACGCTCCAGGGATCTAAACCTTGTCATCACAATAAACAAAACATGCTGGAGGGATAGGTTCCTGACCCAGAGACTCCCCAGACACTGGAATAGATTGCTTCAAAAGGAACCTTGACGATTGGATGGGAGAAAGGAAATTCACCTCGGGGATCACGTCAGTCGCCCTGCTAGACAGGTGTCCAGGGAAGTAAATAGTGTGGGAAGAAATAGCCAGGGAATTGTTACGGCTAGGCTTGTATAGGCCCTAAGGCTAATTGCCTATTCATAGGTTGGTACTAGGCTATCTAAACATATTACAATTCAAAGCAAACCGTAGCTTTTCTATTACATTCACACATAGCAGATACTTACATGTATAACTGAATATAATTTATTATAGTTTATCAGTCACGGTGGTGGTGCTGCGGTAGCATTGTCACCTCACAGTAAGACGCTGTCCGGTTCGATTCTCAAATAGAGCGTCTTCTGCGTGGAGACATGCATGAATGGGCGTACCTTCGTTGAAGGTTGTGCGTCAGGCCGGGCAAGCCGGTACGTAAAAATCAACTGCCAATCATTAGTGTCCCGGAGTTCCTCTGTGGCGACCCCTAACCGGGAAAAGCCAAAAGACACAAACAAACAAATAGTTTCAGTCATTGTTTGCCTGTTCCTTATTTATATAATTCAAATACAGTCCTTTTTAGTATACAGCAGTTCTTTACTTGTTGGGTCTGTATGTACAGCTAAGAACAATTATAGTCCTGATTATCCATTTGTTATATATGAATCAAGCACATATACATCAAGATTGAGCTTTGTGATCAGACAAAACAGTATCAAAAAGTCTTTCATAGTCTCTGCTGTTCAAAGTTGGTATGCTTACGTTTTTGATGCATACTTGTTTGAAAGCTAAAGAAAACGTGTGAACAGTGGATAAAATAAAACAGACCCAACTACATTACTTTGCTTTCCTAATAAGGGCTAGTTATTGTATGCAGCTGCAGCAGCTGCTTCAGCATCTGACCCAGAAGGTTATTTTTAGTCCAGCTTGTATATATTCAGGAAGGAAGAAAATACAAGAAAAAAAAAAAAAGAACCTATATATTTACATTTGTATATAATTGTTTAAGCTGTTAAGACTTAGTTCTGGGCTGGATTTACCTTCTAGATGCCATTTGCATGAGATTCTTCACTTTCTTAATCAGGAAAATACAAATCCAAAGGTTTTCTGAAATGTGAAAGCCTTGCTTTTGTTTTTAATTGCAAACGTGGGTTTTTGGTGTGTTTTGGGCTTAGATGGATGCCATAGTTGTTCCTTTGACCTCAGTTATGCTTAATCTCCCTGATTCATGGTCGCAAAGGATTATGGGTGTTGTAGTTTGTTCGGAACAGCGTGGAGATACTGTTTGAACTGAATTAGAAAGCCCAAATGGAAAGCAATGGGTTTAGATAGAAAAAAGGTAATTTAAGTACTTTATCTTGTCATTTGTCAATTTAGCATGCACAGATGTATAGAAGTATTTATTCATTGTGTTAGGATCCTTTTGAGGTAAAAGCTCATTACTTCATGGCAGTTCTTTAATGGCTTTGAGAAAAGCCGTTTTTGCTTCTTTATTTTTTACTGCATAACTTAAGCCATTATATTGAAATTGGAGAGTCGCTGGATATTTCATTTGGAATCTGATATTTTTGCTTACTAAGTAAGTGCAGTAAGTTGATAGGACTTGTCTTAACTGTTTTAACTGTAGATGCAGATCCTGAGCAAAAGTTATCTTGCAGCCATTCCATACTATGTGTTTTCTTTTTTTTGCAGCCTTAATTATTGCTTGAGCATGTGAAGCATTAAAAATCCTTGCATGTATTTGTCTGAGGGCATCCAGAGTTTGAGATTTTCTCAGAGCTCGGCGTATTCTTTCAATAACAGTTATTTGAGATAGTTCTTTGTTGTCAAGAAGGGGATCAAAGATTTTTTTTGCCACATTAGTTAGCTGTGATTATTCATATCTTTCTGGGATGCCTCTGATCAATACATTATTTCTTCTTGCTCTAACTTCAAGATCAACCAGTTTTTGTTGCATTTCTTTAACTGAGTTTTCAGTGATGGAAAGAGCTTTCTGTATTTCTATCTTTGTCTCATAACTCCATATTCTAGCCTCATTTTTATCCAGTCTGGATATTATTTGATCTAAGTTGTTGCCAAACTCTGTAAGTTTTGAAGAGAAAGATTGTATTTCTGTTTGTAGAGGCATCAAGGCTGCTTTTAGTTCCTCCATGTCAAAAGATTGATCACTTTTTGGTTTAATTTGATGGTTTGTAGCTTCAGCTTGTGATTTGGTAGTTTTCTGCCTCTTAGTGATAGTTTATTTTTCAGGAGAAGCAATTTGAGATAATCTTGTCTCAGATGTGTGTGTTTCCATTTGATCCATTTTCTTTGTTGTGTGAAAGTTTGCTTCTTTCCTTCTTTATAGCTGCTGCTTGCTAATTGCAGGCCCCAGCACATGTACAGGAATCCCTGCTTACTAGTCATCTCCCGGAGCCAAAGTATGTATTTCTTATTTTTACAGTCAGAGGTTAAAAATAAGCTTCCTTCAGATAAGATATTAGTTTTCACAGGGGATGGTTTTTTTTGTAGATTTTTGCTGCAGCAGTAGCCTTAGATGAGGTTAGATTTGTAGTTAGAAGTTGGAGCAAGCTGAAGTGTGTGCTATCTAGTTGGCAGCCATCTTAGAATCATTGTTCCCACTTTATATTTGAGAAAAATATTCCAGAAAGAAGAGTTCACAGCACAGAGCCCTGTGAGACATTACTGTCAATCCGTACAGCAATAGTCAGGTAACCATTTGCTCCTTACTTATCACATTCTGTTGCTTAACTAGTATGTTTCCTGTGTGACTCGCATATGAATTGACAGTTGTAATAGCATCAAAATCCTTAACAAGGTCAAGATAAGCAATATGAAATGTCACCTTTGTTTTTTAAGTACTGCTGCCATTATCGCAAAATGCCGAAATATTCATAAGGCATTGCCAGCTCATTAACAAACCAATATTGTTCTGCATCTAGCAGAAGATGGTCCCCTTTTGCAGTTTGGATAAGCTCCAGTATAGCATTCTGTATGAATTTACATAGAATACTGGTCAGGATGTTAATCTAAAATTGTTTGTATCTGAGGCACAAACTGCCATTTTTGAACTGCTACTACTAATAATCTATTGCAACAGGTCAGGAATGAGGCTACATGCTAACACCAAGTTAAACAAGACTGACATGGGAGGTTGATTATGTTTTCCTTGATTCTCTGTAGGAAACTATCATGTCTTTTCTCAGAATTTTTATTTTTAATTGTGGCAGCAGTTATATCTGTAATTATATAAGTGTTTTCTCTCACCTTGTCACTCTAACATTCAGACTTATTTCTTCGTTTATTATGAAGCTTGCAGAATTTTTTTTTCTTGGGTGTATTTATATGCTGCAGCTTGGTGATCACTTAATTGTTTCATTGATAATGTGTTGCATTCACAATTTTGTTTTTCAGTTTTCTGACTATTAAAGAATACTTTGTTCTAGCTTTTAACTTTTGAGACTAAGCTGAGTTTATAAATTTGGAAGATTTCACAATAAAAGGAAATAGATTTTGTATTTAAGTGCAAGGCAATCAGTCTGCAGACCACTACAAGCTTAGTCAGTTACTCATACTCAAAAGTTCCCTCTAGCCTCAAAGAGATGAATGCAAGGTAGAACAGGTTGGGAGAATTTGAGGCTACACATCCAGTTATCTGGATTTACTTTGAAGATGTCATGAGTGCCACTCTGTTTCATATGCAGTTGAAGTTTGTTGCAGAGTTGGTGGAAACATTTAGATGTAAATATAACATACTAATGTGCCTTATTTATCAAAATAGAATTTGTATTCTGTTATTTCTATGGCACATGCCACATACAAAATAGTATGTTTTGTTATTCAGAGTACAACATGGAATGCATTAATTCGGTGATCACAGCACAGTGTTGCATTTTATTTCCCCATTACATAGGACATCAAGTGATGTTTTGCAAGCATGTAAAAAACGTAAATTAAGTATGCAGTAATTCATGAGTGGGGGGTGGATAACACAGCCTCAAAAATATTCATAAGAATAATCGTTTTGGTAACAACTTCAACAACTAAGACACAAATATGCAAACAGTAATGTTCCACCATTTGTTTAATTTGATTTAGCTAATGACATGCTTGTTGTACCCTAAAAGTATCCACAAGGGTAATCATTTTGGTGACCACTCCCAAGAACTGAAAAAAAAAAACTTTTGGTAAGGAACAGTACTTATAGGTTCATAGGTTCATACTAGGCTATCTGCCCTAGGGCATTTATAAGCCTAGCCAGAGTGTGTGTGGCTTCCGCCACCCCTTGGAATGAGAATACTATGCCCATTTAGGGTTTAGTTTACTGTGCCTCTGTCTAGTAGTGACACAGAGATGACCCCCGGGGTAAACCTACGATCTCCCATCCGCTCGTCAAGATTTCTCTTGAAGAGAGTCAGTGAGGGACTCTGCCTAACATGGACTGGGATTCTGTTCCAGAGTGTAGGGAGCCTCTGGGTTATGAATCTGTCCCTCCAGCACGTCCTATTTATTTCTGTGTTGAGGTTCAAATCTCTCGCTCTCGTTGCTCTGGTGGATTTGGATTTTCTGAGGTGCAGCATGTCCATTAATTCCGGATTGGACATGGCCTTGTATGTCAGGCATAGATCGCCTCTGAGTAGGCGGTATGCGACTGAATAGAGCTGGAGTTTCTTCAGCCGGGCAGCATATGACATATGTTTGAGACCCTTGATCCTCTTGGTGAGGTACTTTTGGGGTCTTTCTAGCTGCTGCAGGTGTCTGGTAAGGTACATCCCAAATGGGGCATTGTACTCAATTATGGGCCTGATAAGGGAAGAGTATAGGGGCACAATGACCTCTCTTGATCTAGATGTGAATCCTTTCATGATAAGGTGGGTGATATAGAAGGTCTTCCTAACCACCTTGGCAATGTGAGTGTCAAATGAGAGGTTACTGTCAACTTGGGTCCCTAGGTCCCTGATTACTTCTTCTGTACTTAATGGATTACCACCTATGTGGTAATTTGTGGGTACTTTGTTTTTCCCAAAGGGTATGACTATACATTTTTTGGCGTTCAGTTTAAGGCCATGGCTCTGGCACCAGTTATCCATTTCTATGAGGCCTTTCTGAAGGATGCTTGTGTTCGCTGGAGTATCAATTATGGCGCCCAGTTTGCAGTCATCTGCGAACTTTGTCAGCCACAATCCTCCTATGTTTGCTTGCACCTCGGAAAAATAAATGCCGAACAAGAGGGGTCCCAGGACCGAGCCCTGTGGGACACCGCTTGTGACTGGCTTAGAGTCTGACATGGCTCCAGCAATTCTGACCTTGTGGGTTCTGTCCTTGAGCCAGTTTGCCACCCATCTTCTGACATATGGGTTTACATTTAAGCTGGTGAGCTTATCTATGATGCCTGAGTGGGGTATTGTGTCGAAGGCTTTTGCAAGATCAAGGTAGGCTGTGTGAATTGCCTTACCCTCATCAATGGCCTTAGTGACTGTTTCAAAAAAGTCGACCAGGTTCAAAAGGCAGGATCTGCCCTTGACAAAGCCGAATTGGGTAGGATCCAGTGTCTGTAGGTCCCCAGTGTCTTTGTTTATGAGTTCCATAATGATCCTCTCCATAGCATTGCAGACCAGGCTCATCAAGCTTATGGGGCAGTAATTTCCAGGGTCCGTAGAAGCACCTCCTTTGTGGAGTGGGACCACTGTTGCTGTACGCCATTCTTTGGGTATGTATCCTGTAGTAAGGCTAAGATTAAACAGCAGCCTTATGTGCGGGTTTAGTTCCTCTTGGAGTTCATGTAGCACGCAACCCTGGACACCATCTGGTCCCATTGATGCTGTGTTTTTAGCTTTGGAGAGGGCAGCTCTCACCTGGGCATCAGAGATGTCAGGGAGGCTACACTCTGCTGGGATACATATTTCTCCTTTTGGGGGGGAGAAATTTGCACTAAACCTGTCTGCCAGTATGTTGGCAACGTCTGTGGGTTCAGTGTATTTTTTGTCATTTTGGACTAACTCTGAGCATATCTGGGAGTTTCCACCCAGATTTCTAACATAACTAAAGAAGGCCTTGTGATTGTCTTTAGTGTCTTTTGCGATTTTTCTCTCAAAGTTTGCCTTGGATGATTTTGAGTGAGCGTAGTTTTTTGCTAGTACTGATCAGAGATGCCTTCCCTTTTGGGGATTTTGCTCTGTCATGTAGTAGCTTCCTCCTCCTGTTGTAAAGCTTGTTAATGGCTGGGGTCCACCAGACAGGATGCCTGCCTTTGGGGGAATGGGTTTTGGTTTTATTTGGGATTGCATGATCCATGCATTCTTGAAGGTGTCCGTAGAAAGCGTTTATAAAGGATTCAGCGGTGTGGGCTGTGGTTTCCACTGGCCCAGGGCCCTTGAAGGATACCACTTCAGTCTTAAGAAGTGTGAAGTCAGCTTTTGAGAAATTCTTCACTGTGGTCTTTTGTGCTGGGGGTGGGGGCAGGATGTGGATTTCCAGTGAGATTAATTTATGGTCTGATCTCACCAATGAGAGGTATACTTCCAGTGCGGAGCATTGTGTCCCCATGTTTGTGATGATCAGATCTAGTATATTTACTCTTGTGGGAGTGGTGACTAGTTGTTCCATCGCATTTGAGTTTATGAATTCTAGGAACCTTTGGGCTAGGGTGTTGGGGCTTGAGTAATGCTCCCAGTCTATGTTTGGGTAGTTGAAGTCTCCCAATATGATGGTATTTGGAGAGACATTCATACTCTCCAGTGTCTTCAGGAAGGCTGAGTGGGGTTCCTGAGTTTGAGAGGGTGGTCTGTAGCATGCTACAAACTGTTGGGCAGTTTTGCCTATGGTTAGTTGCACATGGATGGTCTCCGATGCTTCGTGCGTTGCCACTAACCTGGAGGTGTGGGTATCTTTGAATATGGATACTCCCCCTCCTTTTGTGGTTCGGTCCAAGTTTTGAGGCCAAAAAGCATGATATGAGGTATAACCTGGTAGTGTTGGGGTGCTCTCAGGAGTCTTGAACCAGGTTTGTCACTGCACAGACATCAATGTTCTCCATACTGAGGAGGGCTTCGAGAGCGTGCATCTTGAGGTTTAGACTTCTGGCGTTGAGCAGCATTACCCTTAGTTTTTTTCCACTTGTGTTTTCTAGGGAGGTGGCTTTGTCTTTTGAGCCTTGCCTAAAAAAGGCACTATGGGGGTGGCAAGAGCCTTGGCCAATATCCGTAAGCCCAGGGATGACAGGTGCAAGCCGTCCCTTGCGAAGCTCCCTCACCCCCATCATGTGTCATTAGTTGCTTTAGCTGATAACATCCTTGTTGTTTTTATTTAATTGGGTTTCTGTGGTAATATTAAAGTATGTTTTATTTTTCTGAAGGAAACAGTGTAAAACTGGAATGTATGCCATTATTTAATTACTTCAGTCCTGAGTGATTTGCCAGAAAACCATAAATTTTATGAGGAACAGATCAAAAACATGAGGCAAAAATCCAGACAGTTGAGAGTTAAGTATTAGCAAAAGCAGATGCATTGAAAAAAATGCTGAATTGCTATCACTGCATGATCTGTACATTTTATAGCAAGCGTGGAGGAGGAGTCCATATCTCCTTTAAAATTAAAGTTACTTAGCGTTACTTTAACTCTGCCTCTGTTCTGTGCCGTGCATGCATGCATGCAACTCAGATTGCATACTGCACTGGTATAATAACTTTGCATTGCTACCAGTGACTTGTATACACCTCACAAACAAAGCTAAATAATGTAGTAAGTTTGTGCCGTTCACAGCTAAGCTAAAGGAAATGCAAACAAATGCTGTCTACATTTAGCAATTATTGGACATGTCATATCACTTAAATAGTAAATATACAACTGCTGACTAAACACCTACATTGCCATGTTAAAAATGTAAAATTCTGCATGTACGCACACCTGAAGTAATAAGCTTGAACTGGAGTTGCAAAGCTGGTGTCAACACGTGCACCCTTGCGTGATGACGTCAGCCATAGTAAACAAAAATTCTAAAATAATCGGGAATTGAAGGGGCCACTTGGAAATTCATGGTACTCCATTATTTTGCCCTCAAAACCAGTAAATACTGAGGAATTCAGTACAGTTGAGAGGTATGTATTGTGGTATCTGACTGGTGGCAGCCATTACCTTGTAATTTGGGCAAAGGAACACATCAGGTAATTGTGTGTCAATCTTTGTGTGTGTGACAGATACCTAAAAATAGGACACAGTGCTTTGCAGTGGTTAGAGCGGAGACTCATTTGGGGACCTGAAGTGAAGCATATAGTCCAGTCCCAGGTTTGGAACCTGTTCTTGGTGTACCCTTGGGGGAAATTGTGTTTCTATTTCTGCTTTTAGTGACACTACCTCACCAGAGACAGTGTTGGGAATTGAGACTCCTTAGATGTTCATCGTGTTTCACTGTTGCAGTCATTACTCTTGGGTTATCCTGCTGGCAGGCTACCCTCAGTCGGCCAGAATTCCAAAGTCTAAGTCCGGCGTCGGTTGCTGTCACCTCTTCCCTGATGTCAGTGCGCCAGGGGTATAAAAGATGCAGCAAACTCCATTTTCTTCAGTCTTTCTTGCCGTGCGGTGCCCGAAGCAAAAGCAGTTCACAAGTGCCGGTCGGTCGACTCCTGAGATTTTCAAAAATGAATTTCAGAACCGAAGTCTTCATTAAAGCTAAGTACCCCATTGGGGAAACTTTTTTTTCTTGCTCCAGACCGATGTCAGAAAAAGTTAGCAATTGTATTTCTTGTGGGAAGCAAATACCTCATAAGGATTTTCACTCTTACTGTATTCCTTGCCTAGGCCCTGATCACAACGTTGCTAGCTGTCGGTTTTGTGCTAGATTTAACCAACGCACTATCAAGCGTCAATTCGATTTTGCATTTCATTACTTTGGCCGAAGATTTAATTATATAATGCTGTCAGACCAGCCGACAACCGGAGTTTACAAGAAACGCAAGGACAATGAAAAGGATAGGCATCCGAGGTCCAAAACCGACGACGAAGCCTCTGCTAGGCCAGTCGCCGGTTCTCAGTGAGACGCTTTCGCAGCCCCTGGCACCCGCTACCTCAGAGCCATAGGCCGCTTCTGACTCCCACGTGGTGCCGACTTGGCCTCTGGATACTCAAGGTATTGGACACTCAGAAATCATTCCCTCAGATGGGTCCGGAGCCACTGAGCAAGCATCGGTTTCTGAGGGTGTCTTCAGACCTACACAACTATATATTAAGCCATCTTCAGCTTCAAAGACAAAGACTAAAGCAGCTCTAAAGACAAAGAAACAAGTACAGCATTCTCCTACTCAGACTTCCATGCCTAAAAAACAGATGCTTAAAATGGCCGAAGACCTAATTACTTTGATCAGGGGCTCCCATCCCCCTCCTGATAAGAGGCCTAGGCAAGAGACAGAGTATGATTCTTCTGATCAGGTTTCTATTTCCTCTGATTCCTCTTCTGAACAGGATTATTCCATGCTTCCCTATGAGGATTCTGATGCTGAAGAATCCATTCCTTCAGCCTCTCCTGCTGAGAATTATTCTTTTGGGGAAACCCTGCATACCATGAGGGAGCATTTCCACTGGGAGAGCCAAGATTATTCTGAATCTAAGAAAAGGCTCAGAGACTTTCTTCTACTTCCTCAGCACAGACCCCTTTGCTATTCCACCTGTTCTAGACATTGTAGATGATGTATTTTCAGAGTCCGGCCTGTCCCCTGACTCTTTACCCCCTGCACCTGCTAAGCCAGACTGATACTACAGGGTCCCGGATTCTCATATATTCCTATGTACAAACCCCGCTGCTGACCCAGAAACTATATCTCAGGGTCCCAAAGGGGTTAAAGCTTCCACTGCAAAAAACCCTGTCCCCTCTGATAAGGATTCTAGGGCTCTAGACAGACGGGGAAAAAAGTCTACACTTCTGCTACCCTGGCTGTAAGGGCTTTAAATTGTCAATTTCATATGCTTAAATATCAGCAATATTTAATGTCACTGCTTAAACAGAAATTGTTGACAAATACTGAATGTTCAGAGAACAAGGAATTGCAGGATTTATTGCATGCAGCTGAACAAGTGGGAAAGCATACTTTGCAATGTGGTTATGATTCACTGGCGGCCTCTTGCAGGGCCGCTGTTACAGGTTCTGTTATTAGAAGGCATGCTTGGTTAAAGGAACAGAATCTGCCTGATCATGTTAAAGCAAAATTATTAGATGCACCATTACAGCATGATACTTTGTTTGGTACTAAAGCAGAAGAGGTGTTGACAAAAATGGAGGACAAAGCAAAATCCATGCAGGCAGTCAAGGATTTCCTACAGGTACAGCCACCCAGGTTTAGCAGGAACTGGCCTTCTAAAAATTGGTCCTTTCCAGTGTCAGACACACCACAGAGGCAGATACAGGCATCCCAGAGCCAGATCTCAGCCCCAAGGCTCATACAGGCCTACACTCTACCAAGGTCAAAACTTATGCCAGACCTGCCACACAATCAATGGGCAGAGGCACAAAAACAAATTACAGCCCTCATAGACATGAGGGCCATTCAGCGAGTACCACAACAAGAGCAGGGGCAAGGATTTTACTCCAGACTTTTCCTAGTACCCAGAAAGGACAAAACCTGGAGACCAATACTGGACCTGTCTACACTAAATACGTTTCTGGAAGTTCCAAAATTCAAGATGTTGACTGTACAGCAGCTACTGCCCATGCTGGGCAAGAAGGCTTGGCTCGTAACTTTGGACCTAAAAGAGGCATACCTGCATGTCCCAATTGGACAATCTTGCAGAAGATACCTCTGATTCATAGCTGGCTCAATGCATTACCAATTATCTGCACTGCCCTTTGGCTTATCTACTGCGCCCAGGGTCTTCACAAAATGCCTGGCACCAGTAATTGCGTTTTGCAGACAAAAAGGAATTCAAATATATCCCTACTTGGACGACTGCCTAATTCAAGCAGAGAACAAAGACATTCTTCTAAAGCATCTGGCATTTGTAAAAAGATTACTAATTGGCTTAGGGTACACAGTAAACGAAAATAAATCAAAACTAGTGCCCTCTCAAGAGATAATATTCTGGGTGCAAGCTTAAATACAACTGCCCAGATGGCTCATCTCACGCCAGACAGACAAAAGCAACTGACTACTTACTTCATGAAACTGGCAACAAAAAACCCACCTACCTGCAAGGAAATTCATGCAGGCCTTGGGTTTCATGGCATCCTGCATCCTACTAATTCCATATGCCAGACTGCATATGAGGAAACTACAATGGTATCTAAAAAGTGTTTGGACTCAACATTGCCACAGCCTGGAGACAGTAATTGCACTCATTCCCTGCCTGCAACAGGAGTTTTGATGGTGGGCAGAAGCCGGTCACCACAACAAGGGTCTGCCATTCAGTTTACCCACAGCCAGACAGACACTGATAACGGATGCATCAGATTATGCCTGGGGGGCCCATATGGCAGGAAAATGTATTCAGGGCACATGGCCTGCAAACCAGATGCATCTTCACATCAATCAAAAAGAGATGCTAGCTGTTCAAAATGCCCTGACAGCTTTCAAGGTCCTGTTTCATCCAGGACAGTTACTGATAAAGACAGACAACACTACGGTCATGTGGTACATAAACAAGCAGGAGGTACACATTCCTACCCTCTCTGCAGACAAGCAATGACTTTATGGGACACAGCATTGGCTTTTCAAGTTCACCTGCAAGCACAATTCCTGCCAGGAAAAATAAATACTCTGGCAGACGAACTAAGCGGAAACCTCATGAATCCCCATGAATGAAAACTGGATCCACAAGTCTTCAGCATGATAAGAAAATGGGGATGCCCAGATGCCCAGACATAGATCTATTTGCCTCCCCTCACAACTGCCAATTGCAGAGATTTTGCACAAGGATTTATCACAAGCAAGCATGGAAAGTAGACTCCCTATCCTTCAGCTGGAAAAATCTAACAGTATATGCTTTTCCCCCACTGACTCTCCTTCCCAGGGTACTCCTAAAGGTCAGACAATATAAGCCAAAAATGATACTGATTGCACCAGACTGGCCACGCCAGCACTGGTACCCAATCCTAAAGAGCTTGTCTCATGGTCCAGCATGGATATTGCCTCAAACGTCTCACTTGCTGACCCAACAAAACAATCAGATCCTGCACAGCCACCTCAGGTCCTTAAATCTGGCAGCATGGCGGATAATGTAGCCATTCAGAACACTCCTCTTTCAAAAGCTGTTATGGATGTTATCTTGGAGGCCAGGAGGCCCAGTACCAGAAAATCTTATGCAGAAAAATGGAAGAGATTCTGTGCTTGGAACCAGGAACAAGGCATTGACACGTGTATACCAAAAATCCCTCATATTTTACAATACCTAACTGAGATGCTAAACAAAGGCCTTTCTTTCTCATCTGTTAAGATTCATGTCTCTGCCATTTCAGCCCATTACAATACGGAACCACCTATCTTTTCTCATCCTTTAATAAGGCAGTACCTCAGAGGGGCCAAAAACATTAGGCCTCCAAGGAGAGCAGCAATTCCGGCTGGGACCTCAATTATGTTTTGGAAAAAACTCACACTGCCTCCTTTCGAGCCAGGATCAACAACAGATATAAAATTTTTATCCTGGAAAACAGCTCTGCTCCTCGCAATAACCTCTGCAAGGCGAGTCTCAGAGTTACAAGCACTCATGGCTGTGGAACCTTTCATCATTTTTCATCCAGACAGCGTTTCTCCGAGGACAAACCCTACATTTATGTCTAAGGTGGTGTCCAGTGTGGCCCTCAACCAAACCATTCACTTGCCTACCTTTTATCTAAATCCACAGAACAAGAGTGAGAAAATTCTGCATTCTTTGGACATACACAGGCAGTTACACTTCTACTTGGACAGAACTAAAGTTTTCAGAAAGACTGAGCAACTTTTAGTGTCATATGCTGCAGGATCACAAGGAAAGGCTATCTCAAAACAGACTATTTCTAAATGGATAGGCCATTGCATCCGTTTCTGTTATTTTCAACATGGCAAATCAGTGCCTAAGGGCATTAGGCCTCATTCCACTAGAGCAGCAGCCACTTCAGCAGCCTTCCTCAGAGGAGTACCAACCAAAGATATCTTAGAGGCTGCAACTTGGAGTTCAGTGCACACCTTCACAAAGCACTACCACTTACCTCTTTACTCTATGTGCAGAGCAGGCTTTGCCACTGCAGTTCTGCAGGGCCTCATAGCCTCTTCTAATCCCATTTAGCCCAGCCACCCATCCTCAGCTTTGGGATTCAACCCAAGAGTAATGACTGCAACAGTGAAACACTATGAACATAGTACAGTTGTGTACCTACCATAAATGTAGATGTTCGAGTGTATTCACTGTTGCAGTCCAGGTTACCCATCCACCATTCCCCCTTTTCTTTGCTTGGTCTTATCTGCACTTCTCTATCCTATACAACCTATTTGGTGTATTTGCTTGTAGGCGAAGGAAATGTTACTTTTGTGCATGCATTTTTATTGGCATATTCAGCCTACCATTTTGTGGGCACCTTACATCTGGGGCAAGAAAAACTGAAGAAAATGGCGTTGGCTGCATCTTTTATACCCCTGGCTCACTGATGTCAGGGAAGAGGCGACTGCAACCAACGCCAGACCTAGACTTTGGAATTCTGGCCAAATGAGGGTAAAATGCCAGCAGGATAACCCGAGTAATGACTGCAACAGTGAATACACTCGAACATCTACATTTTTGGTAGTTACACAACTGTACTTTACTGCCCCAGGGTAAAGAGGGCTCATCACATTATTCTTGAAGAAGGATTTTGGATATGCTATATAATGTAAGGTATTTCTTTTGTTGTAGAATTTTTTTATGATGGTGGATCACCAGGGTGGTTTATTTTGGAAATTTTCACTATACTTTGTCTGCTATCTCTGTGCATTTTTCTAGTGTAGAATTCCATAGTGAAGCTTGCTGCTGTATCAAGGTCAGAGGTGGTGCAGTCAAAGGTGAATGTTTATATTTCATCAGACTATTTTATGTTTGGCATGTTTATAATCTTTAAATTTAGTGGGGCTTGTTATAAGGACATCTGTGAGTTCAAAGAAGTCTGACTTCACTAGGGAAGGAGATACCAAAGGCATAGTGCAAGAGGCAGCCATATTTGTAAGAGACGGGTAAAGAATTGTGTTCTCTATAAGGTTTGTTTATTTACTGCTCAAGGGCATTGGTGATAGGTGTCCCAGTTTATTGAAGGGGTAGTTAAGTTCACCCAAAATAATGAAACTTCTGATAATAGGAAGATCACTTAGATCACTGAGAAGTCTTTAATATGGAATCCGAGCACTGAGTCTTACATGGTCAACAGGGGATAAGGTGCTCTGTAGGAAGCTGTTAGCTGATAAATAGTCCTGTGTAGACTGGTCTGTAGTTATTTGAGTTCAGTTTGTGTGTCACTAGGTATCTGCCTTGGAGGTGTGTTCCTTAACAAATTTTGAACCTCCACCCCAGCTGCTTTCAGTTTTGAAAACTGCAAAATCCAGGTATAGAGGGAGTGCGCTCTTTCCATTTAAACTAAGTTTTAGTAAAACTGCACAGACATGGGTGCTTTCTAAATGCTGGAGTCCAAATGGAGAGCTAAGTTGGCAAGCAAAGGAGAGTAGTATAACTGAAATTAATTTCATCCTCCAGTCTTGGTGAGTACCTTCACAAGGTGGACCCTGTTTTTAACAAAATCTCACCATGATGACACTCATGTATATAGACTGTATTTTATATAGCATATATCATGGACAGAAGTAGGTCAAAATTTTAAAAAGATAGCTGAGTGTACAAGACCCAGGATTAAAAAAAAAGTGCCCAATCCCGGTAGGCGCACTGGTGACAGGACTTGAAAAAATGACAGTGTAGAATTGGGGCCAGGCCCAGGGGGAGGATGGGGCCCCCCTGTTGTAGAAGGAGGTAGCAGTCCACAAAAACTGATAGGCCAAAGAAGAGCTATAGAGACGATAGTGTGGACTATTGAGGATAAGAAAGAAATTATGTATTGTTACTATTATGCCAGAAGCCCAGAATTTTCAAACACAAGATATACAAAAAGACTGAGAGAAATTATAGGAAAGAAAAATACTTCCGCAAGAAAAACTGTCAGAAGCTTCAAATAAAAATATGTGTTCAATAATGCAACAGATTTGTGAAAAACATTGTATAGACCAAGAAACTTTGATCTGTTTAGAAAAAGAAGCATCTGAGGAAGTGCAAAAATATAAACTGCAAAACTTAGATTTTTTGAAAGGTATAAAAAAGAAATATGGACATGGGAAAGAAAGATAGATTTGATATGGTACAATATTTATGCAAAGTCGAAAGCCAAATTAATCAATACAAAAAAGGCAGCACCAAAGATATTCAAACAGAAATACAGGCAAAGGCATCCAGATATGGAAAATTTCACAGTAAAAAAATATAACATAAAGGAACTGTAGAAAAGAAGATTAGTAAAGTTGAAGTTATGAAAATGCATGCAAAGTGAAGGATTTGGTGTAGAAGGTCTAACACAGGTTACATCGCAGCATATTGGAACGAGTCCCCAAAGTAAGGAGAAGCAGGAAGATCAGGAGACATCTGAAGAAGAAATATGGTCATGGGGAAGAAAGAGATTTAATATGGTGTAATATTTATGCAAAGGAGAAAGCAAAACTAATCTGTATAAAAAGAGCAGCACCAAAAATATTTGAAGAGAAATACAGACAAAGGAATTCAGACATAGAAACCTTTACAATACAAAAAATAAGAAGACAAAGAGGAAACGTAGAAAAGATTAGTAATGGAGAGATTAAAGAAATAGAAACTGAGGTTACGGAGTACCTCCGAGATGAAGGATTCAATGTAGAAAATCTAACTCAGAAAACACCACAGCAGGATAGAGCAATGTACATCCAACTTAAGAAGAAACCAGGGGAACGGGAAGCAACTATTGGTTGCCATATGAAAATATTTTGGAGCCTTCCACAAGAAACCATTATAAATGTTCACTTGAACCTGGACAGCAAGGGAAGGAACAGGAAACTGTGGCAACTCTGACACAGTCAATGTTGAGGAGTGATAGGTCAGTGAGTTTCCATATGACAGAGCAATGGATGACACATAATGAAATTGAAGAGAATGTGCCACTGGAAGATGCTATAGAACTTTGTGGAATGCCCACAGGAAATCGAGAGCAAAAAAATGTGCCCTCAGTTTAGAAGAAAATAAGCTAAGAGGAAGCGTTGCTTGATTTCGTACAGATAGACATATTAAGATTAATGAAAGAAGTAGACTGCAGAAAGTCAATAAAACCCAAAAAGAAGTTTGATAAAACAAATTAACACAATAATTAGGGCTGTACATAGAGGCCCATGCGGTATAACAGAACTAAACAGGATATATTACAGTGCAGCTAAATTAACAGATAAAATTCTATCACAAGAACACAGGGTAATAAGGGAAAGGAAGGGGAAAAGTCGAATACCATCATGGAAGTAGAGAAAACTATAAAGCAATTTAAGATGAGAATAAAGAGGGAACAGATCAAAAATTCTCAGAAAGATACATGTGATAAAAGAAGTGCACAGTATCAGAACAGATCAAGATCTATCATGCACTATTGCAAACAAACTAAAAATCTTACCACAGGCAGAAAAACTTAGAAAATATGCAGATAAATATAAAGGAAAAGGAAAAGTACAAAATAAGCAATTTATTGATGACCCCAAAAAATTTTATAGAGAATTGGGAAACAAGGCAAAGGGAATTGAAAGACCACCTAAAAAAAGAAGAAATAGATGCATTTTGGAGAAATATCTATGAAGATCCTGTGGAACATAAAGATGCAAAATGGATAGAAGTAGTAAAAGAGAATAAGATGTTCAAACATACAGGATATGAAATGAGATGAAGTAATGGCCAGAGATATTGAAATAAAGTTAAGAAAAGCCTCCAATTCGAAAACCCCAGGCCCAGATGTAGTACCTAACTTCCGGCTAAAAGTATTAACATCTTTGTATGAAGAGCCATGAATAACAACCATTTATACGCACACCCCGAACAGACACCAGCCTGGTTAACATCAGGAAAAACAATGCTCCTACTTAAGAGTGAACCTGCAAGTTATCCTAAATATTATAGATGTTCTTCATTCCACATTGCTGCAGTCCTAACTATTGGGTAGTCCGCTGTCCAGTCGGCCCGAATACCAAAGTATATGGCTGACGTCGGTCAAGGCGCATTAGACTGATGTCAGGACGTCAGGGTACTAATGCGCATGACCGACGTCATATCCTCAGTCTTTTTTGCCGCATGGTCCGATGCAGAAGCAGTTTTGCGAGTGCAGGTTGGCGTTCTGAAATTTTCTGAAGTCTGAGTTTCAGACCGAATCAAAGTTGGCTAAGTACCCCGTTGGGGAACATTTTGTTTTTTTCTTGCCTCAGTATTTAACCGGATGTCAGAAAAAGTGAATAACTGTATTTCTTGTGGGAAACAGATACCTCATAGGGATTACCATACTTTGTGTATACCTTGTTTAGGGCCTGAGCACGACGTTGTTGGATGCCGCTCTTGTGCTAGATTTAACAAACGCACTATTAAGAGAAGGTTAGACTGTGCCAGGTTAGTGTTTGGGAAGCGTTGTAATTATAAAATGCCGTCGGATGCTCCGACGCCCGCTTCGTCCAAAAAGCGCAAGGATAAAGCAGCAAAGCCTAGGGTTGAAGAACCAGCAGTCCCGGACGTCGGTTCTTTAGAAGGCTCAGTGGAGCCAGAAGTTTTGCCAGGAGTTTCTGTGGAGTCTCAGGCTGAGACTTTACTGTTACAGGATGTGCCCTCTCAGGAGGTAGGCCAGGCTGAGGGGGCTTCTCAGGTAACTGTTCTTCCCTCTCTTCCTAAGGTAGTTAGAGCCTCTCCTTCTGTTTCCAAGACTTCTTTGAGAGGTAGGCCAAGTTTAGCTTCAGTGGGGGCTTCTCCTAGCACTTCAGGTTCTGTGCCTAAGAAACATATGCTTAAAATGGCAGAGGATTTGATTACTATGATTAGAGGTTCTATGCCCCCTCCTGATAAGACGCCTAGGGTGGAGCCTGAGTTTGAGAGTTTTGAACAGTGTTCAGAGGCTTCTGAGTCTTGCTGAAGACTTGCAGGAGTATCCTCATTATTCTGATTCTGATGTGGATGATTCCACTCCTTCAGCTTCTCCTCCTGAGGATTTTTCATTTTCAGAGACTCTACATTCCATGAGGGAGCATTTTAAATGGGAAGGCCAAGATTTCTCTGATTCCAGGAAGAGGCTTAGGGAATTCTTGTTTTTACCCCAGCATAGGCCCTTAGCTATACCTCCTGTGTTGAATGTGGTGGAAGATGTTTTTGCAGAGGCTTCCCTGAACCCTGATTCTTTGCCTCCAGCCCCTGTTAAACCTGATAGGTACTATAGGGTGCCTGAAGCTCATAAGTATCTTTTTAAGAGTCCTAGGTCAGACCCAGAAATTGTTTCTCAGGGGCCTAAGGGTGTTAAGGCCTCGGTTGTTAAAAATCCTGTTCCCTCTGATAAAGAGGCAAGGGCTTTGGATAGATGGGGAAAGAAAGTGTATACTTCTTCCACTTTAGCCATGAGGGCGTTGAATTGTCAGTTTCACATGCTAAAATATCAAAATTATCTCCTTTCACAATTGAAATCTAAGGTGGATGCTCTGGCGGAAGGTATTGAGTGTAAAGAGTTGCTGGATTTAGTTCATGTGTCTGAACAAGTGGGTAAGCATTCTTTGCAATGTGGTTTTGATGCTGTGCAGGCCTCCTCGAGGGTGGCTGCCACTGGTTCTGTTCTTCGCAGGCACGCTTGGTTGAGGGATCAGAATTTAGCTGAGCATGTTAAGACAAGGATTTTGGATGCTCCTTTACAGTCTGATGTGTTTGGTTCACCTGTGGAAGCAGTTTTAAAGAAAATGGAGGACAAGGCTAAATCTATGCAGACTGTTAAAGATTTTTTGCAGGTACAGCCTCCAAAGTTTAGCAGAAATTGGCCTACTAAGGGATGGACATATCCTGCTTATGATTCCCAGTCTAGGGGTAGATCTAGACGTGGTAGGGGCAGAGCTCAAGGTTCTTTTAGGCCTAGAACAGGGAGTTCTCCTGCTCAGACTTCTGGTGAGGGCAGGGGTCAGTCCTTTCGTAAGCAGACCCAATGACCTGCCTTTTCGGCTGCCAGTACATTCTCGTCTGGCAGCTCCTTTGGGAGGAAGACTGTCTCTTTTCAAAGAAAATTGGGATTTAATTACTCAAGACAGATGGGTTTTGGATATCATTCACCACGGTTACAGGTTTTATTTCCATACCTTGCCCCCTTTCAAAGGCATGCCAGACGTTCCTCCTCCACAAAGGAAAGAGGCTCATAAGCAAATTTCTCTGTTACTCCAAATAGGGGCCATTCATCCAGTCCCTGTACCAGAAAGGGGCCTAGGATTTTATTCTCGCCTGTTCCTAGTACCAAAGAAGGGGAACACGTGGAGACCAATTTTGGATTTATCTATCCTCAACACTTATCTGGACATTCCCAAGTTCAAAATGTTGACGTTACAACAGCTTTTACCTCTGCTGGGCAAAGATCACTGGATGGTAACTTTAGATCTCAAGGAAGCTTACCTTCATGTGCCTATAAGACTAAGTTGCAGAAAGTATCTGCGTTTTCGAGCTGGAAATTCTCATTATCAGTTCTCTGCATTGCCCTTTGGCTTATCTACTGCCCAGAGTATTCACAAAGGTTCTGGCTCCAGTGATAGCTTACTTCAGGCTAAAAGGAATTCAAATCTATCCTTATTTGGACGACTGCCTGATTCTGGCTCAAGAAAAGGAAGACCTTCTACAGCATTTGGAATATGTCATAGCAGTGCTAAGATGCCTAGGGTATTCTGTGAACGAAATAAAGTCCAGTCTAGTACCCTCTCAAGACATGTGCTTTCTGGGTGTGAGACTGAATACAGCAGCCCAGATGGCCTTTTTAACCCCGGACAAACAAAAGAATCTTTCCAGTTACTTCCATCAATTATCTCTTCAGTCCGGGCTGACTGCAAGGACAGTCCTTCAAGCCTTAGGGTTCATGGCATCTTGTATTCTGGTGCTTCCCAATGCCAAACTGCATATGAGGAAGCTGCAATGGTATCTCAAAATGTATGGACACAGCACTGCCAGGATTTGGACACTGTCATTCAAATAATACCTTGCATTCAAAAGAATTTTGTGGTGGGCTCAGGAATGTCACCTAAACAAGGGACTCTCTGTGACCCGGCCAGAGGCGAGTCAGATTTTAACGACAGATGCCTCGGACATTGCTTGGGAGCTCATCTAAATGGAAAGTGGATACAAGACAAGTGGCCTGCCAGACTTCAGCATCTACATATCAACATGAAGGAGATGTTAGCAGTCCAGTTTGCATTAATGGCTTTCAAGGAGTTACTTCTTC
The DNA here is from genome assembly GCF_019279795.1 of Protopterus annectens. Lineage (NCBI taxonomy): Eukaryota > Metazoa > Chordata > Ceratodontiformes > Protopteridae > Protopterus > Protopterus annectens. The sequence goes on from NC_056732.1 coordinate 520,174,968, forward strand.
CTGGGCAGGTGTTGATTCTAACAGACAACACAACTGTCATGTGGTACATCAACAAACAAGGGGAACACATTCTTATCCTCTATGCAGGCAAGCAATGATTTTATGGGAAACTGCGCTCAGCTTGCAACTAACTCTTCAGGCAAGGTTTCTGCCGGAGCACAGAACTCCTTAGCAGATGTGTTAAGCAGACAAATCATGGATCCTCACGAGTGGAAACTGGATCTTCATGTATTTCAGAAATTGACAGTGTCATGGGGAACTCCAGACATAGATCTGTTCGCTTCTCCACTAAACCACCAGCTGCCAAAGTTTTGCACAAAGGGGTTTCATCACACAGCTTGGAAAGTGGATGCTCTTTCTTTCAGTTGGACAAATCTTCATGTGTATGCCTTTCCACCTCTGCCTCTTCTTCCAAAGGTGCTCCTAAAGGTCAGACAAGACAAGCCAAGGATGATTTTAATAGCTCCAGATTGGCCTCGGCAACACTGGTACCCACTACTAAGGAGTCTGGTAAGGAAGCCTCCATGGCCTTTGCCTTTGATTCCACATCTGTTATCTCAGAAGGACGGTCACCTGCTCAATGTCAAGCTTCACTCTCTTCATCTAACAGCCTGGCATATTCTGTTCTGAAACACAGCAGGTCTCAACTTCCTCAACAAGTTTTAAATGTGATTATGGAAGCCAGAAGACCTAGTACAAGGAAAGTGTACGCAGAAAAATGGAAGAGATTTTTATTTTGGAGTGCAGCAAAGAATTTGGAGATTTCTGAGCCTAATTTGAGTGTGGCTCTTCAATATCTTACTGAGTTATTGGACAAAGGTTTGTCCTTCTCTTCCATTAAGATTCATGCTGCAGCAATTTCAGCTCACTATGATTGTGACCCACCATTGTTTTCGCATCCTTTGTTCAAGCAGTTTCTTAGAGGGGCAAAGAATATAAGACCCCCACGTAGAGCTCCTACTCCTGCTTGGGATCTCAATTTTGTGTTGGAAAAACTTACTCTACAACCTTTTGAGCCTGCGGCTACTGCTGAATTGAAATACTTGTCATGGAAGACTGTTTTTGTTGGGTATTACTTCTGCAAGAAGGGTTTCTGAGTGGGAGGCCCTTGTGGCAGTAGAGCCCGTTTTGATTTGGCATAAGGATAGGGTATCATTACGTACTAATCCTTCCTTTATGCCTAAGGTGGTTTCTAGTGTGGCTTTAAACCAAACTATTCATTTGCCTACTTTCTATGCAGATCCCCAAAATAAGCGGGAAAAGATTTTGCACACTTTAGATGTACATAGGCAGTTGCGTTATTATTTAAGCAGGACTAAGGATTTCAGGCAGTCTCAGCAGTTGTTTGTTTCTTTTGCTTTGAGTTCTCAGGGCAAGCCTGTGTCTAAGCAAACTATTTCTAAGTGGATTGGGTTTTGCATTTCATTTTGTTATTCCCATCATGGCAAGGAGATCCCAGCTGGGATTAGGCCTCATTCCACTAGGGCTACTGCCACTTCAACAGCATTTCTAAGGCGGGTGGCAACTAAGGATATTTTGGAGGCAGCTACTTGGAGTTCAGTGCATACTTTCTCTAAGCATTACCATCTTCCTCTCTACTCTAAATCTAGGGCTGGTTTTGCCACAGCTATTTTGCAAGGCATGTTGACAGCTCCTGCTTCCTTATGATTTGCCAGCCTCCCTTACCTCTGCTTTGGGATTCTACCCAATAGTTAGGACTGCAGCAATGTGGAATGAAGAACATAGTACAGTTTTGTACCTACCATAAATGTAGATGTTCGAGGATCCACATTGCTGCAGTCCAATTTACCCTCCCTCCTTCCCCTCTGTGTTTAGGGGTGGTGGTGTAGGTTAGGATATACTCTTGTACATTTGTATATATTGTATATATGTTTGGTGCAGGGTTTTTTGGTTTGGGCCTTGTCTTTTTAGGGTCTTCTGACATCTGGGGCAAGAAAAGACTGAGGATATGACGTCGGTCATGCGCATTAGTACCCTGACGTCCTGACATCAGTCTAATGCGCCTTGACCGACGTCAGCCATATACTTTGGTATTCGGGCCGACTGGACAGCGGACTACCCAATAGTTAGGACTGCAGCAATGTGGATCCTCGAACATCTACATTTATGGTAGGTACAAAACTGTACTTTCAATAACTTGCCTTCCAACGCTGTATAAACTATACACTGGAATTGATGCAGACAGTGTTTATACTGATTTAGTAGAAAACTCAATCATGGCAATAGAACAAAAGGGTAATAAAAGAAAGTCATACGGAACTAAGGATCATTTGTTAAATAAAGTCATAATGGAGAACTGCAAAAAGGGGAATAATCTAAGCATGGAATGGATTGACAAAAAAAAGCATTTGACAGTATCCCACATTCATGGATAAGAGTGTTTAAAAATGTACAAGATGCACCTTACACTGATCAATTACATTACAGAGACCATGAAACTGTGGCAGACCACTTTGCAATTAAGCCATAATAAAGGACAAATTATTATTCCAGGGATAAAAATTCAAAGGTGAGGGGAATATTCCAGGGTGACTCCCTGTCACCACTGCTATCTGTCTTGCCCTTAACCCATTAAGCTGTCTACTTCACAGATTAGGTCATGGCTATAATTTGGCTCCTAGAAAACAACAAAGTATAAAGACCTCTCATCTTCTTTTTGTGGATGATTTAAAACGATATAGTTCATCAGACGAGGAACTGAAAGCACAGCTGCAAGTGGTTAAAACTTTTTCAGATGATATAAGAATGTCGTTTGGTCTTGATAAATGTGCAAAAACAACCTTTAAAGCAGGAAAGCTGCAGCATCAAGAAAATATCAGCCTGGGACAGGAATGTGATATAAAAGAACTTGAGCAAGAAAGAGTGTATAAATATTTGGAAATTCATGATGGTAAAACATGAACAAATGTGATTAAAACTTAGTAAAGAATATTTTAGAAGGCTTAAATTAATGCTCAAAACAGCAATGACATCTAGGAATAAAGTCCAAGCTGTAAACCAATTTGCTCTTCCTGTCTTAATTTACAGCTTTGGGGTGATTTATTAGCCCCAAAACGTGTTGAACAGGTTAGACAGGAAAATAAGAAGGATGCTTCATGCTCACCAAATGATTGATTTATAAAAATCAGTGCATACCAAGATTATATATCCCATGTTGTGAAGGAGGTATGGGCCTCCTTAAAATTTATTACATGTATACATCTGTAATCATGGGATTGTACACACACCTGTTTATTTCACAAAACCCAAATGTAGTGAAAGTTCTTAAACATGAGGAGTAAAAGTCTAAGATGACTTCCCTGCTTAGTTTAGCAGAAGCATATTGGCATCAAGCGGGAATGTAAATCAAACCAGAAGTAGATAAAAATCAGGCAGCAACTAAATGTGCCAAAAAAACAAAAGGAAGAATATAAGGTGAAGGATCAGATGAGGAGGCAAGAAATGTGGAAAATGCATAAATATAGCTGCAAGTATAGGAAACTCTTGGAATAACTTTATATTGATCAGAATCGAATGCATGTTTTTTGCATTGCATGGATGTCCACAGTATGCTGAAAATGTATTTGAACCAAACACAAGCGTTTAGACATTAATAACTGTTGGTTTCTTACACTTCTCAAAGGAGTTGCCTTCCTGTGTCCAGGGTTACTGTATTGTGATGGTTATCAGAATACATAAAGTCATGCTACCTCAGCAAAGACAAAACCATACCCAAAATCCCCCACAGCACACTTCATCAGAGCCATGACAACCCCACAACATTTCTCTGCAATGCTTCAGGGAATAATTTTTGCACAGTGGTCACATGGAACAATTTTAGCAACTTTTCCAAACACTATAAATTAGACATTATTATCAAAGTAAGGTTATATCTTGGGGTTACCATTGCAAAGGGATGTTTTCATGACCAGGACCATCCAGGTGAGACATCTGGGGACCCTGTCCTACACATTAGCAAAACTAGCAGTTAGCACAGGGGATTAAGTCTCTAAGCTAACAAACTGTTTCCTGTCATCAAGGGTACATGGTTTGATTCCTTCCTTCTCCATTTGCCTACTGTGCAACTCTGAACAAATCACTTGACTTGAACATACTGTCTGGTTGCCTCCTGAAAAATGACACTTGTGGCCAGTGAGCTTATCCAGCTAGTAAATATATAAAACTAATTAAATAAAATGGAACACTTTTCAACAGATATGAAAGTTATTTACTGTAAGAAGTACATCCACCTTCAGTAATACTTGCTCCACCCAACCAACCCCCTTCCTGGGCCTGGAGCAAGCAGGTCAGCATATACCTGCTAGGCATATCATGCAGTTCTAATGGCTGTGACATAGAGTCTTGCATGTCACTAAAGATGGATGCAGTTCTTATAGATATATCCTAATGGTAAGTACATAACACTTTTTTTTTTTTTTTTTTTTTTTTTTTTTGTAGACTGTTAACTCTATCCAGGCAACTACCATGAACAGTGCAGTTAGTATCATGTGTGAGAAACTTTTTTTTACTGCTATTTCATAGCTGATTTTTCTTACTGATTGGTAGTCATTGTTTGCAAATTGTGGTAACTGTGGATGCCTTTCCAGGGCCGGTTACATCCCTGGAGAAGGTTACCAATAGATGTGCCTGTAAGGACAAATTTCACTGAAAGGCAGTCAACTTCAGTATTTGTTTTGGGTAGGAGAACTACCAGGTTTCTTGTTTTGAGCACCTGTCCTCTTTATAGGGCCAAGAATCTTGGCTTTCCTTTACCACACACAGTCACATGGTGTTGGTCCCTGTCACAGCAGGAGTGCCTTCTGTGAGTGGGATAAGACTAGAAAATAAGATGAAGTAAAACAGAAAATGTAGAAGTTAAAGAAGGTAATGCCAGCAGGGGAAGAATCACTGTGACCCTGCCAGTAGAAAAATGTATGAGTGTTCTAGCTCCAGTGAAGTACAGTGCTGTCTGTCTCTGGCCCTATTGCCTTCCTGTATGTTATCCACACCTGCTGAAGCCCCAACTGAGGGAAGCAGTGGGATGACACACACAAAGCACAGACAGACATAAGTGGTAATGACTGCGTCACAACTGGATGCCAGTCTCCAGGTATCCATAGGAGACATGAAGGCGATGTTGTATGCTAGAGAATATCTTCTTCTTTAAGCATTCCTACTTCATTCATCCAAGAACCAGAACCAACAGGGAAGGCAGTGATGGGTATACTGGGTTCATAAAAAAGAATTGGCAGCAAGACCCGCTGATCCTATACCTTCAGGGGAGATGCTAGTCTCAGGGATGCCTTGCCCACAGACACATGCCCCTGCCCCTTCCCTGGCTCTCTCTCACTACAAAAACAGTGGTTAACAGCTGTTGAGGAATAAGTTCCAGCTAAGCAGAGTACATACTCCACCTTTCCCTTTAGTTGAAACCCCCACTTTATACAGTGCTCATTCACGCAAAAGAAAGAGACTCCTCAGTTGATCAGGGATGCATGCTGTTTTGGACAGCTTTACCTTTCTGTAGGGAGTATTGATGAAGAGAAATATTTATTGTCTGACTGTCCTCTGGACAGCATCTTTTTTGGGAGAAGTCTCTGCTTAATGATGTAGTACTTAACTGGGGTGTTGTAGAATTACCAAAGGTGCACAGAGGATACCTAGAACTCCTGGGCATAGAGGAGTCAAAGGCTGCAGCATGACCTCCAGTTTTTCAAGCATTTGGCAACACATTTGAAAATGTTTTCACTGAGCCAAAATCCCAGCCTTCTGTGTGACCCGTGTGTGTGTGCGTGTACAGAGTTGGGTCCCAGGTGTGCCAATGTCTCAGAAGCCTCATAATTAAGTGGATTATTTCACCATTCATTCTAAAGAGGCAGTTCTAACAAAAGATTGTGCACATATTTCAAGAGTTTAAGAAGCCTAATGGCAGGAAGTCTTACCTGACTAAATAGAATAGGTTGTGTGTGTGGTGCTTGACTAAGCAGATGGAGCCAACACCTGCCACCCCCCCCCCCATTCCAAGATACTTAGAGTTGTTTGCCAGGGAGCTTGCATATACCCATTTCAAGGTCTACTTTTTAACCATGTGGACTTACTGCCTGTGAACTCCCTATCTTCTCCCCAGCAGCAGTCAAATTCTTCCTGAAAGGGTCCCACACTTTAGGTTTCCTGGAAATTCTAGTCGTCTCTCTTACCTGGGACTTTAACTTTATCATTGAAAAGCTTTCTCTCGCTCTTTCATTCTTTCTCTCTATTTCACCCATTTGAGCCAATAGCTCAACTGATTTTAATTTGCTTTCCTCAAAAACTCTTAATAATAGCTTTCCACTAGTAACTGCAAACTTGTTCAGTACCTACTTCATAGAAAGCATCACCTCCCTAACTAAAACTCTTCATCTACCTCCAGTGTTTCTTCTACCTCCTCAATAACACTTGAGCCTAGTAATTTAGCAAACAGGTTAGACCAAACCTATTACTCTCCATATAACATACACACTGCCACTTCCTTTACCCCCCCCCCCCCCCCAGCATCCCCATCTGAACTTGATTTACCCTTTGTATCCATGGCTAGCTTCCACTTAGGACCCATTCTCAACATCAGTGGTAAAAAATAAATAAATAAATAGAACTTGTACTATGCAAATCTTGCTCCACTGCAGCTGACAGCCTTCCACCTAAATAACTAAAGATAACTGCCAATGCCAAAGTGTACCCAGTTTCCATCCTTATCAATAGATCAGCATCTGAATCCTATGTTCCCTGACTTTGGAAACAATTCCTGTATTATCCCTCTTCATAGAGGTGGCATCTTGGCTGAAGTCTCTAACTTTTGTTCTGTTGCAATATTATAGCCTCTCACAAAAATTTATGAAAGGTATATTCATAAGCAACTCCTCCACTGTCTTCTACAAGACATCCACCAACATGTCTTCCTCAACACACAGTACAGCTACTGCCCTACTATCATTCACTGACATGATAAACAAATACAGGGACTCAGGCAAACTTGTTTCTTCCATATTCCTTGACCTGCCAAAAGCTTTTGATACAGTTTCTCACCCTTATGTCCTTTATTAACTTCATCAACTTGGACTATCCCCTTCTTTATTACTATTTTTTAGGGCTACTTAATTGACAGGCTCCAGTCTGTAAAATGGCAGAATACTCTTGTCTCCGTACCTGCAAGTTTCTAGTGGTATACTCAAAGGCTCTAGTCGTAGTCCCCTCCTCTTTAATACCTTTATCAATGATTTCTGTACCTCTGTAGATCTATACTCTTTTATACAATATGCTGATGATTCTAAACTTATATGTGCATCAAATAACTTACCTCAACTCCTCTACATCATACAAGAAGCTTTTTCCTCAGTTGAGAAATGGCTCCATAATTTCCAGCTTCTACTCAACACTAAAAAACAAAGTTACTGCTATTTTCCCCCAAATCAAACACATATGATAAAGAGAATTTTGAAATAATTTCACTAAACAAAACTGAAATTGAAGTAGTCTCCCATACAAAACTTCTTGGAGTGATTATAGATGATAAACATAAATCTGATCTGCATGTTCAAAATAACATAGAAAAGACTCGCCAAAAATTAGGAAACCAGCATAAAGACTTTGCTTCACCACCAAAACCACTCTTGCCATTGCCTGCCTTCTCCCATCCCTTTTATACAGTGTACCAATGCTAATCAATCTTCAGACTGCAGTTAAAAATAATCTGGAGGTATGCTGTAATAAAGCTGCAAAATTTGCCAGAAACAAACAATATTGCAGCCATCACTGTAATGCCCTTAACGCTTTGAATTGGCTTGAACCACCTTACCATTTCGGCTACATACAGCTTATCTCCCCAAACAACATTACGCACAAAGCTGATGACTGCCCTGCTTTACTCCTATTCTCCATTCCTGTCCCACTAATTGACTACTTTGATCTAATGACCAGCATCTTCTCAGCATATATATATAAACCCCACAAATTATCTGCCCGAAGTCCCTGCACATGCTCTGGAGCTAAAAGGTGGAATTCTAACTCTCTGTAAATTAGATCTACCTCCAAACTCTCCAGCTTAAAACTGCTACTAAAAGACTACCTAAATAAAATTTGGCTCTGCTCCTGCACTATTCCAGGATGAACAAGTCCTGCCCACCTTCCACCACTGGTAAACTTTGACTATGTTCAGAGAGAAGGAATCAGTGAAATATATTTCTTAGTCAAAAATCAAATATATATTTGTCTAGGCTATATTATCTAGTCATCTCTGTTCCAAGCAGTGTACTTAGTGTGTTTAATGTTATTTCTATGAACTGCACTTGTGAATACTTCATATGTCGACAATGTGCGTTTTCAACTTGTTATAGCCATCTAATATTTGCAGTATGTATGTTTAGGTTCACGTTGTATGAGCTGAAGCTGAACTTTTTACATAGTTAATATGTCATTCTTCTGTATTAGGCTTTGTGATAACTTAACTATAACATATCATGTCAGTGTAGAGCTTTTCTCCCCGGGCCTCAGATGAAAATGGGATATTATCCCATTCAGACTTTCCTGGTAAACAAATGTCAAAAAAACAACAAATAATAAGACTCTGTGGTCAACATTGTCTGTGTTAACCTTTTTGGGTATAGAATCTGCTACAGCCTTCCAAAAGCAATGAGTGGCCCATAGAACCATTACTTTCATACCCAGAATAACCTTGGAATTGGCCTTAAACCAATTCATATGTTTTATAGACAGATCCCTAGAATAATGTGGTAGAATTCTGCACATTACATATTTAGAAAACTTAAGATATTGCACAAATGGAACCAAATATTATATATAGACTAGCTTTCTCTCTCCTCTTTGCCAGGAAATAGATGACCCATACCCGGTCAAACTGTGATTGGCTAATTGTATCACCTTCTGCTGTGACCATCGTGGTAAAGTGCTCAATGGTCAATCAAAGTAACATTTCACTAGGCAGGTACTACTATTGCAGCCTTTTCTTTTTTAAAAATGTATTAATTAAGAGCATCTGTGAGGTTGCAGCTTGGACCACCATTCTCACTTCTACAGTTTAGAAGTAGGGCATATTTTGTCACTACAGATGTTCTTCATGTTTCACTGTTGCAGTCATCACACTTCTGTTATCTGCCTGCAGGTAGCCCTCAGTCATATACCAGATGCTGTCACCTCTTCCATGACGTCAGAGGTATAAAACATGCAGCTGACGCCATTACATCAGCTTTTCTTGCCGAGCGGAGCCCGAAGCAGAAGCAGTTAGCAAGTGCTGGTCGGCCGCTACCTGAAATTTTCGTTGTTAGAGTTTCAGACCTGAAGTCTTCTAAAGCTAAGTACCCCATTGAGGATCCTTTTTTCTTGCTCTAACTGATGTCAGAAAAGGTTAATAATTGTCTTGCCTGTGAAAAGCAAATACTTCAGAAATTTTCATTCTTACTGCGTCACCTGTTCGGGCCCAGACCACAACGTTCCTCGCTGTCAGTTTTATGCCCTGTTCAATGCCCGAACTATTAGCTGTCGGGCTGTCTTTGTCGCTAAATTCTTTCATTCTTATTCTCCGTATTCTGAAATGGTTTTGATAAGCCATCCGACTACCGACCTTCAGAAAAAACATAAGAATAAATACAGAGACAGACCGCATAGGTCCAAAACTGCTGACAATGCTTCCGTTAAGCTAGTCGCCAGTCCGCTGGTACTCGGTGAGGTGCTTTTGCAGCCCCTGATACCCACTTCTACAGATTTGCAGGCCTCTACTGAGACCCATTCTTAGTCCAGTATACCGTGAGATACTTCTTCGACTATGGAACCTGCAGATATCTCTACCTTGGATGGGTCTGGAGCCGCTGTGCAGGCACTGGCTTCTGAGGGTGTATTCAGACCTTCCGATGATCGTATTAAAGTGACTACTTCATTTCTGAATAAAACTACTGAATTTCTCAGGCCCAGAATTCACACTACGCCTAGGAAACCGACGACCAAAGTGCATTCTCAAGCTCCCAAGCCACAGAAACAAATGCTTAAAATGGCTGAAGACCTTATTACTTTAATTAGGGGAAGCCAGCCTTCCCCTTCTAAAAGACAAATAAGTGATTTTCCTTTTCATTCTACAGATCATGAGTCCAATGACTCTGACCCCTCAGATTACCAGGACATACCCTTATCTACCTATGAGGATTCAGATGCAGAGGATTACATTCCCTCTGCCCCCCCCCCCAGAGGACTTTTCTTTCGGTGAAACCCTGCATACCCTCAGAGAGCATTTCCACTGGGAGGGCCAGGACTACCCACAGTTCAAAAAGAGACTCGGAGAATTTTTAAACTTGCCTCAGCACAGGCCTCTAGCTATCCCCCCCCCTGTTCTGGAAATTGTAGATGATGTTTTCATGGAATCCAGTCTTACCCCTGATACTTTGCCACCAGCTCCTAGAAAGCCTGACCGGTACTACAGAGTACCTGACTCTCACAAATTTCTATTTAAAAATCCCACTGCGGATCCAGAGGGCATTTCCCAGGGACCTAAAGGTATTAAGGCTACTGCAGCCAAAAACCCTTCCCCTTCGGACAGGGATTCCTGGGCTTTAGACAGATGGAGGAAGAAGGTATATACCTCTGCAACTCTTGCCATTAGGGCTTTAAATTGCCACTTTCACATGTTGAAGTACCAGCAGCATATTATGGAATTAATTAAACAAAAAATTATGTTGATTTTTGATTGTGCAGAACATAAAGATTTGCAAGAGTTCATGCATTCTGCAAACCAAGTTGGAAAACATACTTTGCAGTGTGGTTTTGATGCCTTAGAAGCATCTTGCAGGGCTGCTGTCACTGGGTCTGTTCTTAGAAGGCATGCTTGGCTGAAGGAACAAATCTTGCCAGACCATGTCAAAGCAAAATTACTAGATGCTCCATTAAACCAAGAACGTTTGTTTGGCACTAAAGCAGAAGACGTTCTTAAAAAGATGGAGGAAAAAGCTAAATCTATGCAAACTGTTGAAGATTTCTTACAGGTACAGCCACCTAGATTCGGTAGGCATTGGCCTTCAAAAAACTGGTCCTTTCCAGTCCCTCCCACACCTACTCAGTCCAAACACAGGGGCAGCAGACCACCAAGACTACAGTCTCAGGGTATGCAAAGATCTAAACAATGGAGTGCTCCCACCTCAAAAACGGGGAGTGGTAAGCCACCCTGTTATGGAAAAAGTTCACAATGACTTGTCCTTCTTCCTTCCCAGTCATGTCCAAGTACTTGCATCCTAGTACATTACCCAGGACAGATGGGTCTTAAACATTGTATCCCAGGGATACAGATTCTACTTCCACTCACTGGCAACCACAAGTGGATTGCCAGACATCCCCCCAAACCAGTGGGCAGAGGCCCAAAAGCAAGTACTTTCCCTTCTCAGTATAAGGGCTATTCATTCTGTTCCAGCAGAGCAAAGAGGACAGGGTTTCTACTCCAGACTGTTTCTGGTGCCCAGAAAAGAAAACTCTTAGCACCCTATCCTGGATCCATCAGTTCTCAACACCTTCCTGGTGGTACCAAAATTCAAAATGCTTACACTCCAACAGCTGCTTCCTGTGCTAGCCAAAGACTCCTGGCTGGTCACCCTAGACTTAAAGGAAGCTTATCTGCACATCCCCATAAGGGAATCTTGCAGGAAATGTCTACGTTTCGGGCAGGCTCTATGCACTATCAGTTCTCTGCACTTCACTTTGGCTTATCTACTGCACCCAGGGGATTCACAAAATGCCTGGCTACAGCCATTGCATACTGCAGGCAGAGAAAAATTCAAATTTACCCATACTTGGACGATTGCCTGATTCAGGCAGTCAGTCAGGAATTGCTACTTCAGCACCTGACATTTGTAAAGAGACTCCTAACTTTTCTGGGGTATACCATCAACAAAAAGAAATCACATCTGGTACCCAGACAAAAAAATTGTATTCCTGGGAGCAAGCTTGAACACAACTTCCCAGATGGCATTCCTCACTCCAGAAAAACAGGTTTATTTGACAAACTACTTCAGACTACCGGCCACCTAAACCTAGCTATCTGCAAGAAAAATACTGCAAGCCCTAGGGTTCATGGCCTCATGCATTCTTCTAATTCCATATGCAAGACTGCATATGAGGAAACTTCAGTGGTACTTAAAGTCTCTGGTGTCAACATTCTTAGGACCTGGAAACAGTGATTCCTATCATTCCTTGCCTAAGGACAAAGTTAATTTGGTGGGCAGAGGCCTGCTACCACAACGAGGGACTCCCTTTCACTCAACCCACTGCCGCCCAAACCCTGACAACAGACTCATCAGACTATGCATGGGGGGCTCACATGGCAGGCAAATGCATTCAAGGCAAATGGAGCCCAAGACAAATGCACCTGCAAATCAGTAAAAAATAAATGTTAGCTGTACAGAATGCACTGACAGCCTTCAAATACCTTATCCTTCCAGGACAACTCTTGATACAGACAGACAACACCACAGTTATGTGGTACATAAACAAGCAGGGGGGAACTCATTCCTACCCACTCTGCAGGTTAGCCATGGCTCTGTGGAACACAGCCTTGAGCAATTAAGTGCACCTGCAAGCTCAATTCCTGCCAGGCAAACAAAATTCACTGGCAGACGACTTAAGCAGAAATCTAATGGACCCACACGAGTGAAAACTGGAACCCAACTCATTCAGGCTTCTAATCCACAGGTGGGAGATACCAGAGGTGGACCTCTTTGCTTCCCCCCAGAACAATCAATTGAGCAAATTTTGCACCAGAACTCCCCACAGCCAAGCATGGAAAGTGGATGCCCTATCCTTTACATGGGAAAAATCTCTCAATCTATGCCTTTCCCCCTCTGCCCCTCCTCTCGAAAGTACTACTCAAGATCAAACAGGACAGGCCAAGGACAATCCTCATTGCACCAGACTGGCCACACCAGCACTGCTACCCACTTTTATGCAGTCTGACAGCAGTGCCACCTTGGCACCTGAATCAGACCCCTTCCCTGCTGTCCCAGCAGGAGGGCCAGATTTTGCACCGTCAGCTGCAAACCCTGAACTAGCAGCCAGGCTCATTCCATGAATACATCACTAGCAACCCTCAGCAAACAGGTGCTGGATGTCATCCTTGAGGCCAGGAGGCCTAGTACTAGGAAATCCTATTCAGAAAAGTGGAAAAGATACTGTTCTTGGAGCCAGTCTCAGGGAAAGGACACAACCGTGCCCACCTTACTTCAAATCCTAGGTTATCTAGCAGAACTGCTCCACAAAGGCCTATCCTTCTCTTCTATTAAGATTTATGCTTCTGCCATTTACAATACAGAGCCACCCCTCCCCTTCTCACCCTCTGGTCAAACAGTTCCTGAGAGGAGCTAACAATCTAAGACCACCAAGGAGAGCTGCCACTCCAGCCAGGGACCTTAACTTTGTAGTAGAGAAGCTCACCCCTCCGCCTTGAGCCTGCTGCTACAGCAGAGTTAAAATTCCTCTCTTGGAAAACGACCTTACTTCTAACCATCACTTCAGCAAGAAGAGTGTCTGAGTTGCAGTCCCTTATGGCTGTGGAACCCTTCATTATCCTCCATGTGGACAGAGTTTCCCTCAGGAGTAACACATAATTTATGCCCCAAGGTGGTATCCATTGTGGCTTTAAACCAATCCATCCATTTACCAACCTTTTTCCCTAATCCTCAGAATAAAGGGGAGAGGATCCTGCACTCCTTGGACATGCACAGGCAGCTTAGGTTCTACATTGGCAGGACTAAACCTTTCAGAAAATCTGACCAGCTGCTAGTCAGTTTTGCTACAGGGGCAGAGGGCAAGGCCATTTCAAAGCAAATCATCTTCAAATAGATAGCACACTGCATCCATTTCTACTACAAACACCATGGAAAACCTATCCCACAGGGAATCAGAACCCATTCCACTAGGGTTACCTCAACCTATACAACATTTCTCAAGGGAGTCCCTACCAGGGACATCTTGGAAGCTGCAATCTGAAGTTCTGTACACACCTTCACCAAGCATTACCACTTGCCTATCTTTTCTAAATCCAGAGCTGGATTTGCTACAGCAGTCTTGCAAGGCCTGCTAGCCAGCCCTAATACTTCTTGACTGCCTCCACCCTTCCTCAGCTTTGGGAATCAACCCAAGTGTGGTGACTGCAACAGTGAAACACGAAGAACATAGTACAGTTGTGTACACTTACCTTAAATGTAGATGTTTGAGTGTATTCACTGTTGCAGTCCTGGTTACCCTCCCTCCAACCCCCTGACTTTTCTATACTTTCTACCTATCCTTTTTTTTGGCCATATCTTATGGCAATGGTATTTACTTTTTATTGGAGGTGTTCCACACCATGTAATTGCTTCCTATTTTGGGGGCTTCTGACATCTGGGGCAAGATAAACTGATGTAATGGTGTCGACGGCATGTTTTATACTCCTGATAACCTGACGTCATGGAAGAGGCGATAGCATCAGATGCAGAAATCCAAAGACTCTGGTATTCTGGCTGACTGAGGACTTCCCTGCAGGCAGATAACCCAAGTGTGATGACTGCAACAGTGAATGCACTCCTACATCTACATTTATGTTAAGTGTACACAACTGTACTTTCTCCAGAGAATGCAGTAACCACACCCCAAGTCTGTGGTAGACTTTTCCTAAGTAGAGTACTGTTTTGGTATCTTCCCATGTATAGCAACTTATACTACAGCAGTGATCCTTATGATGAACATAGAGTTTTGTAAGATACTCCTTATAAGAGTAGATGTTTAATGAGGGACCACCTCTCACTTTTTATTCTTCTGGTTATTTCTGGATTTCTTCCTCCTCCTTTGGAGACTGTTTAGAAATTTCTCTAGCTGGGCAGGGATTGGCTACCTGCCCGGAAGAGTGGTTTTCTTTGTCCTAGGTCTCCCTAGATAACTTGGAAGGGGTGGTACTGCCAACATAATTTTCGTTAAACCTTACATTAGTGCATCTTTGATATCTTTCCTGGCACACTAGAGTACAGATATTGAGCTCTTTTCATCAAGAGCAGAAAATGAAGCAGGCTGCTTCCTTCTTTGCAGCCAAATGTTATGAGTAGCATGCTTGATATAGGGAGGAGAACATCTCAACTGTGGGAGCCTCTAGCATTTCTAGAAATCAGTCAAAAAGCACAGGTGCTTGCTGTAGCTAATTGCTTTGTCTACAGATTATACTGCAGCATTGATTATCTTGGAATATCTGTGGTTTTGGTGCAAATCTCACACAGCACCTCACACAGTTGTACTTCATAAATATAGCATCACTGTTGGAATGTTATCAGTTCTAATAATGCATTAATACTATGATTTAATCAGTAAGTGGTAATAATGCAACATACTGTGGTTGTAATAGCACCACTCAGAAATTCGGTAATAATTTCATCTCAGATGTTGTGCAGCAGTCTTGCTGGGACCATTACCTTGATCATGTAACAGATAGGGTCAGTCACTTTCATCCAGAATGCCTTAATACCCTCTCATTCTAGCCACTTTATTGACTATGTACACCTCAGATGTCTGACTGCAGTCAAGAGGGCCAGCCTTAGGTGAAGTGGAGCTCAAGACAAAAGACTTCTTGGGCATTATGTTGCACACTGGCCTCCTTGCACCCTAATGCCCCTCCCATCCTGACCCTAACCATCCAAATAGATTACTTTTTTTCTTATATTGTCATACTTTCCCTTCCTACTTGGCTTCCATTATTTTAACACACCCTAACTTGCCAATACAGCATTGTCATGCATGTGGAATAACTAACTGCATCAAGACGTTTTTGGGGAGCCTAAGTTGTAAGGTTCTAAATGCTTTGATGTACATCTTAGATAATTTTTCCAACCTTTTGATCCAATGGTGAGCTGAACAGAAATCAGAATTGAAGAAAGAAATTCAGTCACATTTTCTCAAGAAAAACACAAACTGTGTCCAGAGCTTAACATTTGGATGTGACAAAGTGGCATTTCCCAATGAAATGAGACTACAGCTGCTTGCAAGGATATATAAAAACCTTTCTGGGAATAATGCCTGCCTCTGTACTCCTCAAAGAAAGAGGGAGCTAACCTTTGTGTAACATTCTGGTGTTAGACTGGGATGAAAGTAAAAAGAAAATGGCCACATATTTATCTTGTATAGCTGAGGGTCTGGGAAGGAAAGCAGGGCACTTGAATAAACACATATAGAGGCAAGGAGTACAAGCAGACTCCACACAGAAGGAATCTCATCCAAAAGTTTGACCAGAGAATCAAATATTGACAGATTGCAGTTCTGCTTGCTGCAATACATTAGCAGAGATCAGTTGCTACCAAACACATCCTGCCCAGGCTGTGACAGACCTTATTCTGTACAATACTGATGCCTGACTGTGATAGAAAATGAAGGAAATTATGGCCAGCTTGCTACTTTTAGGTACACTGCTACATCATTTCCACCCCAAAACTTATTTTCATTCTCAGACAGCACCCATGTCCATCAGTTACAGCACATATGTTGTTTGTGCACACTTCCGATATCTGGTTGTGTTAAAAATAGCAACAGTGAAGTATTCCATTCGACTTTATAAAAATACAAAGCTAGAATAACAACGGTTTAACTTGATAATGTATAGCACCATTGGTCACTTTCATCTACAGAAATCCCCTGTACCCAGTATTTAGACACATTTGTTGACTGTGTACTCAGATATCTGATTGTAATAAAATAAAAATAATTGGCTACAGTATTGTATTTTAACCCCCATTCTCACACACACCTGCACACTAGTTGTTTATACCTCAGATATCTGAGTGGGATGAATTGAATGAATTATTACATAAATAATGACTATATGTATTTAGCTTGCTGCTTTCAAAACCATACAGTGCAAAGTGTTGCAACACTCCCTTAAATACACACACACACACACACACACACACACACACACACACACACACACACACACACACACACACACACACACTTGCATGTGTGTTTTGTAGTGTGTGTGTTTCTGATTTAGGGTTAGAGTTAAGTTGCACTTACAAACTTCCACACATTTAAGAAACAAATACTTTCCGTCATCCATGCTGTCTGTCAAAAATAAATAAATACATACTATAGAGAAAAAACTGGTGCCCCTGCAACCACCCTCACCTGATTCAGTGAAAGGCAGCAAGTGATATTCTTGGAATCACATGTATGTAGGACATTCTATTTTGTGGAAGAAGTAATGATATAACTAGAGTAAAAAATAGAAACTTTGGACTGAATTGCTGTAAATATGAAATTCCATGCCAAAATTTCAAAAGGGATAACTTCTAAACACACTATTTGGAAAATAAAGCACGTAATTGACTGTTCAAGCAATATGCATGAAAACCTGAAAAGTCTTGATCACAGACCACTGCCATAATGGACCTAAGGGGCAATGACAATAGTGTTATTTATGTTCCGGCCACTGGGGATAGTGACCCTTGTTGCCATCCCTACCCCATTTTGCTTTGTTTCTCACTCATAGGCTACACTGATTTCAGAGTGAGAGTACTAATGTTGCAGTGGGAGGGACACAGACTTTGACACATGTCTAGAGCTTGGGTAACATTACTTCCTTTGTCCAAAAGACTAAGAACTTGTGTCCACTTTAATGGCTGTAGCAGTACTGGATGTGAAGCGTATGCATGAGTAATAGATAGCTAGACTGCGAGAAAACTAAGAAGGCCTGCAGTGAAAGCAGATGGATAGAAAATTGGCAGAGGGTAAAAGAAATGGAAAATACATACAGTAAACTCTGTTAACTGGCACCCATGGGGATTGGTAGATGCCAGATAACTGTAGTTTCTGGTTGCTTGAGAGTTCCTATTAAAAATAGGCCTGACTAATACTGTACCCTGTACTATTTCTTTGGTTTGACTTGTTCTCAGGTTGGGGTGAGAGGGAATTTATTCCAGTCGTCCTTCTTAAAACCCTAAAAACATAAGGTATGTTTCGGGGGGGGGGGGGGGGGGGAGAAAATGCAACACATGAAAATTGTAATGTATTCCTTCGATTTTTTTTTTTTTTTTTTTTGCCAGTTGCTTGAGTTCTGGTTAACTGGGAGTTTACTGTACGGGTAGAAAACTTGCTGAAAAAGAGAACATTGTTGGGTAGAAAACTGACAGAGAAATACAGTAAGTAAAGTTGACAATGGAGTCAAACTACAACCATCAGGTAGATACTAAGGGGTGTTTTGAAGAGGGTTTAGATTTGTAAATGATGAAGGATGCTTTAGAGAGGGGATTACATCAGCCGATGATGAAAGGTCTTTTGGATAGGGGTTTTAGAAGCCCCTCTCTTCAGTGCTGCTATAACAAAAAAAAAATGAAGAGGTTAGTGTAAATGAACACACAAGTTAAAGGAAATGCTTCTTGGTATTGTTAGTTGAAAGCAAAGACCAGATGGTACAATGTGAGTGTTTAAGCATATGCTACACTTAAAATAGAGTAAACTAAGCAGGAAAAGCAACAATCAAATAATTTTATCCAAAAAAGTAATGGGATAAGCATTTTGTGTGGAATGTTAAGGAGGGTAGTGGGATGTACTGGAAGTGAAGCTGATAATCAGGAAACAGGGAATATTTATTTGACTCCGATGGCGTCTTTATTTAAAATCCTGTGTATATGTTCAAAATTGTCATATACAAAGCAGCACTTAATAGTTGGAGAGGGGTCATTCATAGGGAAGCAAGTGAGTAGTCCAGAAAAGCAGATACTGTAAAGTCTACCTGAATTTACTTAAATGACACTCAGAAGACAAATAATTAAGTGCTATTTAAGTCATTGAAGGGAACAGACATGGCACACTGCTGTAAACTAGTTGGCATGAGAAAGACATTTTCAAAATACCAAGGTCAAGGGTGGAATTGGGAGTGGAAAGATTTAAGAGATGTAAATGTTATAGAAGGAGTGGAAATAATAGATATTTTAAGAACAGGTAGATGTTGTGGAAACAACAGAACTTTGTGCAAAAAGAGTTCAGGTAATTAAGTCGTTTAACAGTTTCAAACAGCAGACTGGTAGATTAAGTGGACCACATGATTTGTTGTACTATAGTTTTTTATATTTTTGTGATAATAAATAGGTAAACAAGTAAATATGTGTAAAAATATTATTTAATGTTTTCATTCTTCCTTATTTTTCCAGCTCTGAGTTTGAATTCTAAGTTATCTGAGGATTTAGGCAATGCATGGAAGCAACTTGAAGCCCTGCATGAACGTCTTTGTCAAGCTGAGGTAATTACAATTAATAACATAAATTTAGGCTGCATGGCTGTCAGAAAGTTGGTTATTAAATTGTAATATTTATGCTAAGGAGTATCTTTAACATGCTGTGATACCCCTGCACTGGCCAAGTAATCAAGGAGCCTCAATCCTCACCACTACACAGTAAAGTACAGTTTCCCTTAAGAGCACACAGAGCTCACAGTCGGTCTGGGGCTGGTTTCTCCCTCTCTCTCCAGATCCCCAGTAAGACTCCCTACTGGCACAGCTGTATGTTAAGATCTCAGCCAAGTGATCAAGCCAAAACCTCCAGCACCCTCTCTGTCCAACCAGTGTTTTGTGTCCCTGCCCAAGTAGCTGACACATACACACTTTGAGATTTGATTTATATACAAACACACACTCCTGGGGAAGGCTGGCACAGGTTCTCTAGCTATGCTCCCTTCTGCCCAGACTGTGGGTACCACCTGCCACCAACTATCCTTATCAGCTACTATAAATGCCCTTACCAAAGGGTGTCCAATTCTACTGTGTAATGTTACTGTTATCCAAATAGTAAGTGTGACCAGAACTTTTAAGGCTATTTAGGAGTGGCCTATACGGTATCACCAAATACATAGGCAAGTACTCTCAGAGCTTAAATATCACTAAACAAAACCAGCCACAATTAAAAGGTTTAAATATATTTAATAATAAATAATAAAAGCACAAGCCAGTACTCATTAACTCAACACAGTGACAATAGGGTTCAGAATCACAAGAAATACTTTAAAAGAACATTGCAGGACAGTCTCATATAAATACAGAAAATATGTACACTAATCTTGCTATTTTCATATCTAGCTCTAGCAGAGATACTGATATCTAAGTCTTACTTACAGAGCCAGGCAAATATAGATGAGAAGTGCTGAAGAGATGTTTACAGGTCCAGAACAAAATACAAAATGCCCATACTTTCTCTCTGAGATAGTTCTTAAATTACTAACAAACATTTCTGCTGAATCATCTCAGATTACATAATTCTCGTCACCTCTGCTTTAGTTCCCAGGCTAGCAGGAACTTAAAATTTAACATGTCTGTGTTAAAAATACTTATCTCTCAGAAGCTGACACTTATCTCTTAGAAGCTTGCCTGAGACTGGAAGTCGTAAAATAATTACCTTGGAAACCTGTTATTACCTCTGTTTCCAGACAATAGGAAAGCCTACAATGCTAGACATACCCTGGGATTCAGCAAGCTCTGCACGGCATGCAGGAATAGTGCAAGAGCTGCTGCACACAATATGGCCAACGAGCAACCCAGGAACGAGCTCCCAGGATGTGCACGAGCGCTCCTACACTATTTCTGCACAGGCACAGCTCCTGTATGCTAATTACCCCATTTGCAGGTGAAAACCAGCAAATGAGATGAATTAGTGATCCAGGAAGCAGGTAGTCATCTGTGCAGGAATAGTGTAACCTGCAGAAATGTAGTCTGCTACTAACCGAATACATTTCTGCAAATTACAAAATGGAGGCATGACAGCTCCAAAAAAGCATGTATTCAATGTAGTAGGGATGCCAGTGGCCTAATGTATGGCCATTGGCATGGGAAATAGTTGCAAAAGTATAAAAAAATACTTTTTTTTTTTTTGGCCAGTTTCGGCCGTTTAAGCATAGGGCAGTGGTGCGCAAACAGGATCAGCCCAAAAATAATGAAACAAGTTGGAAATAAGCTTTTAAACCAAAATCAGCATTCTGCCATAATACTCAATGGCATGCATAAGACAACAGTACCATGGAACAGTGGTTGCTAAGGGGGAAGGCTGAGTGTCTCTAACCATGGATTAGCCATCAGTTTTATGCAAATGAGGGGATTGATACTGAATCACAGATTTCCCCTCAGTGTTAACTTGCACCCAACCGTGTAGGTGCAGCAACACCATGGTATAAGCATAAGAGGTAGATGACCTCATAAGGGGGATTGTCATGCATGCGGTAAGCTTATTGGAGCTCTGTGGCCCGTGTGTGCCCTTAGCTAAGCACAGCTAAGAAAGGGTGTGTGTCTGAGGTTGCCTATCAGTGTTTACATTACCTAAACAGGTGTGCGCGCCACGTACCGGGTTTTAAAAAATAAAAAAAGGAAATGGCAGCTGTGTTCACATCTGAGCACTGGGTATGCGTGGCACGCCTCTGGGCTTAAATGGGAACGCAATGGGAAGGGAAAACAGCAGTAGGATGGCAATCAAGGAGAACTAGCATAGCTGGCAGGTGAAATGCATCAGAATCAGCCAATTACACAGTCAGCAGCCCAGCTCAGCACACTACTATAAACTATGCAAACACCTTTCACTCTGGTTTTCCCCACAAACTCTACACCACCTGTGTATACAGACGGGGAAATTATTGTTGACAAAACTAACAAAATGATAGGGGCTGCTGTTGCTCTCATACAGCAATACGTGGAAGAGGTTGAGGGTGGTGAGGATGAGAATGCTGATGACCAACCCCCAGTAAGGAGAAGAGTGTACAGACCCAGGGTAACCTACCAGGGGCTACATGAGCTGGAGATAGTGGAATGCTATAGGGTGGACAAGGACATCCTACAGCAAATTGTTGAGCTTTGCCGGCCACGCCTCACACAAACGACCAACAGAGGGGAACATCCCAGTGGATACCAAGGTATGTCTTGGCTTAACAATACTAGCCACAGGTACCTTCCAAAGGCCAACTGGGGATATCATGGGGATCTCACAGGCATCAGCATCCAGGGTACTCCACCAGTTCCTGGATGCTATGTCAGCAGATGCTGGTGAGCACATATATTACCTCAACACCCGTGAGGCATTGACTAGCAATATGCATCTTTTCCACCAAATAGCAGAATACCCTAATGTAGTGGGTGGTATAGACTACATGTGCATACACATCAAAGCACCACCTGGTGAGCGGGGTAGGGTTTACATAAACCGCAAGTGCTTTCCCTCCATCAGCTGCCAGGTTGTGTGCGATGCCCAGGGTATTATCATGAATGTGTGTGCTGGCAGCCCTGGAAGCTATCATGACTCCCACATCTGGCATATGATGCAACTGTACCAGAGATTTGCCAGTGAGGACATCCCATATGGCCGCCTAGTGGGAGATGCTGGTTATGCACTGGAGCCGTGGCTGATGATACCCATCAGAAATGCACACACACCCGAACAAGAACTCCATAATGAGGCAAATGCACAAACGAGAACCATAATAGAGTGTGTGTTTGGGATGCTCAAGTCACGGTTCCGGTGCCTGGACATCTCCAGTAGACTCTTGGAGTACTCTACAGCTACATGTACACAAATTTTCATTGTATGTGCCATGCTACACAATATGATCCTGCAGAAACAGCACGGGGCAGGGCCACACAGCCCCCTACCATTCCCAAGGCCAGCACAGACACAGAGTGACTCGGAGGAACAACCTGAGCCTGTCCACGTAGGCAGAAGGAGGTGTGCCCAGTATGCCCAGGCATTGGCAAAGAGGCAACATATAGCACATACACTGACACGATAGGGAATGACACCTCTCTCTGACTCGCACATACAGTAAAATGGATGCCAAACATAACATTACCTATACTTTACCATGTATAGAGAGTGTAATATGTCCATCCAACATAGTCAGCCCTCCAGCACCATCCTCAATACTGGCACAGTCACAAGGTAAGTCACTCTTCCTATCAATTGCCGAATGGAGTAGTATGTTCTGCTAGTTGTATCTATGGTATGGATGTGAGCATGCAAGGGAATCAAGTGGCTGAAGGGGATGGCAGCAGATAGTGGACACCTACATGGGCAGCATGAAATCCATAACAAATATTGGTGTCAACAAAGTAGGCAGTACTAGACAAGGTGACAAATCCCACTGCAGTACATGTGGTGGCCCAAATGTGTGTCTGTAGGAGACACACATGCATGTCAGTGAGGCTCGCATATCCAACAACAGCCTCAGCCAGCAGGACAGGTGTAGATGACCATAGAGAAAGGCTGTGCTAAGGCCTCCAATTGATGGCAATGGAGAACAGTCCCCCTCCAGACCTACACAGACAGACTACAACAGGTCAGGCAGTTGTATGTTGGTTCTGAAGATTAAGAAGTCTGAAACTGAAATGTAGGTCAGTAAAACCCAAGATCTGTAGTATACTGATATGCCTCTAGTCTGCATGATAGGTTAGAATACAAAACAAAATGGAAGCCAACAGAGTACCTGAAATTTCCAATACAGTCCTAGCAAATGTTTACAGTTTTCAGGTGTGCCCACCCCCACCCCCCCCCCCCACCCCCACACACACACACTCACAATCCTATGTAGAAATGCAGTAACATGTATGTGTGGGTTTAATAACAGTGGAGCACAGATTACCTGAGCTGGCCCAATTTACAGGATAGATTGTTGCATGTGTACAATATGCAGGTGTCTGTGTGTTAGGTTGTTGTGTGTTGTGTGGAAGTGGTCAGCATGTAGGCATGGAGGGTTGTGTCTCAGTGGCCTTGTGGCCAGTGCTGTCGATGACAGGGCCATGTTCTGACAACTGCAGTGCCAACCACAATGCATCCCAGCAAGACCCAATTCAGCAGTCATCCATACTTACTGTTCAAATGTCAATATCTGTCACCATCTGAAAGCTGGACATGCGATGAATGTGGGCCCAGACGAACACACACAGTACACAGGTGGAAGTACCCTAGACAGAGTACATAAAATTTAACTGTCAACTGCACACACCTTTGGAATTGTACATACAGGTTAGCAGCACATTAGTTGTCTGTGTAGTATTGAATACTGATGTAGTCTGGCCAATCACAGGAAGACCACAAAAGGCTCAGTTTTGAAGTAATGAGAAACTGCCTATGTCTCCACACAAGGCAGCATAAGGTGAATATCACAGTTATATCTGTGAGTCAGCTGCAAGAAGCTTCCATATCACACATGCACTCACCTCACCCCACCGTCAGCCACAGGTTTATCCCAGGTCATATCCCTGCTGTTGGGAGTGAGTACAGTATGACCCCTACTTCTGTATGGGAATACTCACAGAATGCAGCATGCTGAAGAGGTGTCCCATGCAGATGTATCCCTAGCTGTAAGCAGCACCCAGAACATTGGATTAATATGGACGGGAACTGTTGCCATTAACACCTTGCACACTTACCTTGTCACCCCAGAGATATCCAGTGGCTCGCAGCGTGGGACTATAGGAGTGACAGAATCCACTGGCCTGCTACAGATGGCCAGCATCACTACCAAATGCCCTACAGTCCTCTGTCAAAGGCCTGTGCCTCACCCGTACTGCCAGTGTATGTTATCTCATGGCGTCCCAACTAACAACATAACACAGTCCACAGAACACAAATGCAAGGCCATGTCGACAAATCCCAGTAACGTGCCCACCATGTTCTACTGCATGAACTGTGGCCAATCCCCAAATACTGCTGGGGTGAAGGGACAACTATAGAGATACTTCTCAGATATCATTTGCATAATGTTAGGAAGAGGATAGAATAACAGAGTGGGGGGTGTAAAAACATGGACACCATGAAGTGTGTGAAGTCTGAAACTCTGTGTGCCCATACTACCCCTGCCTGCAAACCTAGTATTGGGTGGCTACAAACCTGCTCGTTAAAGCCACTGTTACCAGGAATCCTGTTCCCTCTGACATGGAGTCTAGTAACCTAGATAGATGGGACAAGAAGGTTTATACCTCTGCCACCCTAGCTATTAGGGCTACCAATTGTCTATTTCATATGCTGAAGTACCAGCAGCACACCTTGGAGGCTATTAAGTGTAGGATAGCAAGTGTACCTCTTTTGGCAGAGAGTAAAGACATGCAGGATTTACTGAATTCCGCCAGTCTGGTCAATAAGCATTCTTTGCATTGTAGTTTTGACATCCTTGAGGCCTCCAGCAGGGCTACAACCACAGTGTGAAGGGGAAGTGACCAGATATGAGCCCTGCCTCTGGGTAACATGGGTGAATCTGTACAGCTGAGAGGTATGGCCACAGCAGGATATGGCCATTCTGTTATGTCGATAGATGTGCAAGCAGGGGATCCTCAGCCACCATGGTAAAAAGGTGCTGGACCATTTACACAGACCCATCAGCAAGTGTCTGCAGCTACCTCTCCAGAATGGCATTAGTGTACAAGAATATGTAGGCTGCAGACCACAATACTGGACACAGCTTCATTCATCTTGTATTTCCCAGGAAATAACTGTGAGCAAGTACGTATATCTTTCCGTAGTTTATGACATAATACATCACAGTGTAAAACAGTACATATGTCTGAATATCTCTGCTAACACTAACCATGTAACACAAGCAGCACAGACACAATAGTTACAGTATCCCACTATCTCTTGCCCATTGTGACTCCATATTGTCTCCCTATCTACAGATATCCTGCAGAAACAGGTTGCTGGCTGTAGGTGTAGAACACAAAATCCTGCACTGGAGTACAACCTACCTGGAATGGATTCGCACACTCAATACACAAGGTCATACTGGACATGCTCTTACACTTAGAAAAATGAAGCCTATGTTGGACAACAGCAGATGACTATACATATCTGTCAGTCACAGATGTCTATGCACACACACCACATTGCACACCATTCATGCTTTGCACACGTATTGGATAGGAATATTCACACATATCCAAGGCCAACACACTATAATAGGTCAAACATACACAGAGATGTGGGGAAGAGAGAGACAGACAGTATCAAAGAGATTGCCATCATGAGGCCTGTCCCACCCACCACACATCCAATTTGGCCAATATCACATAATGTGCCAATTTCAATCACTGTAGACATTTGCTTTTGGTAGCTCTCAGCCCCATAGTGTCTGTGGTGTGTGTGTTTCTAGAGGAATGGTTTATGGCCCATTCACACACAGCACATGTTAGTACTCATACTGATGTCAGTCACCTTGAAATAACCCTTTGGACAAGAGCCAGGCCTATAAGCTCCGTGGCACGTATGAAAACTGTGTAATGCTGTAGTGTAACATACTAGTTAGGTAGGAGTACTAATCCCAGACATGGTAACTGTGTGTGTGTGTGTGTGTGTGTGTGTGTGTGTGTGGAGATTAATGATTTTGAGGCCATTCACAGTCACTACACCTCCCATTGCCCTACTTTAGCAAGTCTGCTGATGTCAGTCACCTTGAAATACCCCTTTGGACAAGGGCCAGCCTTATAAGCTCCATGGCACATGCATTAACTGCATAATACTGTAGTGTAGCATACTAGTTAGGTAGGAGTTCTAATGCTGATCCTGCCAACTGTGATAATGTGTGTTTCTCTGAGAGAGTGTGTGTGTGTGTGTGTGTGTGTGTGTGTGTGTGTGTGTGTGTGTGTGTCTTCTTTGACACCTGCTTTTGTGGACATTCACACTTGCTACACTTTCCTTATCCCTCCTTTAGCACTGTTGCTGATGTCACTCACCTTCAAAGATACCTTTGGACAGCTCTCTAACATGAAGCTGAGTGGTGCGTGCAATAACTGCATAACACTGTAATAGCAATACATAGTCAGGTAGGGATTTGAAACTCAGTACTGGTAAGTGTGTGTTTGTGTGTGTGTCATTAATATCCTGTGTGGGTGTTGGGGTGATTGTGTAATGACAGGATCCATTGCAGTGTGGGTTTTGCTACATCATTATATTGAGGACCTATATGTCCCATTGTCCACATTACAAGGCCAACAGTTTTCAAACACTGTAGAGGTTGTTTAGACAATCCTCAACCATAAATGTGTACAGCCATGTGCAATTACTATGTGACAGTATGGATTAATAAACAATATAGGCATCCGTTATAATACCCAGATACCACTTTCCACCCATAGATCATACACAAACATGCTTGGCTCTTGCTCTGTTACTCCCTTCTTTTCTTACTTTGTCTGTCTCTCTCTCTCTCTCCCCCTCTCTGATGGATATGGAAAAGTACATCTGTTTTGCATAGGTAGCAGCTTGAGTTTTGTAAGTAATGCTCATGATGAGCTGATGGCCTGTGCGCAAATTGCAGTCCCCCACTTGCTAATTTCCTGTGGAATAGCTGTGGTATCATTCCTGTAGCCAATTGCGTGGAAACACAGTCCTGTAACTAAGAATTTCATGTGGGTGTCAGCTCTTTTCCTCCACTGTGAGCAGGACTTCATGTGGGTGTTTAACAAACAACATCACAGACGGTAGTTAGAAATACCTCTTACAACATACATTGTGGAGACAGGCCAACAAACAGGAGGGGGATGTTCCAGACATGGGGACAGAATGTAAGTATTGCTGTTCTACATTTGAAGTAATGTTGGTTTAACAGGGTTTGTGTGGCTATGGCTGATGTTTGTGTTTCACTGTTGCAGTCCTAACAAATGGGTTATCCGGCTCTTGGTAGCCCTCAGTCGGCCAGAATGCCAAAGGTAAGTAAAAATTACGTCGGCTGCCGTCTGTTGTATAGGACATCAGGGCGTCCGATACAAAAGGAGGCAGCCAACGTCACTTCCTCCGTCCTCCTTGCCGCGGTGCCCGAAGCAGAAGCTTTTCATTCATGAATGCCGGTCGGCAGTTTACCTTTGTTGGTTTCCGACTACAAGAGTTGAAGTCTTGTACAGCTAAGTACCCTGTTGTGGATCCTCTTTTCTTGCCTTAACGAATGTCAGAAAAGGTTAATAATTGCCTTACATGTGGAAAGCAGATTCCCCATAGAGATTTTCATTCCTATTGCATTATTTGTTTAGGCCTTGACCACAACGTTCCCAAGTGTGATCTCTATGCCTCCTTTAATCCGCGTACTATCCGTTGTCGGGCTAAGATTTTGGCTGGGCATTTTGGAGTTTGGACTAAGTTTGTTGGTAAGGTGTCCGCTGGTCATCAGGCTTCGGATGTTGCGAAGAAATGTAATAAGGACCGCGAAAGGCCTCAGAAAGCTAAGTCCTCGGATGAGGTTAATTTGGTCGTCAGTCAGGCGGTAGCCAGTAAGACGCCTTTGCAGTCCCTGCAGTCCAGAGATGTATAACCGCAGGCCTTGATGGAGTCCGAGTCCCTCAGGCCTTCAGCCTCCATTTTGCCTTCCGACCTGTCGCCGATCGCCTCTTCTGCTTGAGCCGGAGTTGCTAAGCTGACTCCGGTGTCCGAGGCCTCCGTTTTGCATTCTGACAGCACACTTCTTCCTTCAACCTCTACTGCAACTTTAGCGGTTGCCAACCCTCCTGAGTCCTTCAGGCTTGCAGGTAAATCTTCCATTCGTAAGCCTGTGAAAAGGCAGGCTCCAGCTTCTTCTCGTTCCCTCAGTCCCAAATGGTTAAAATGGCTAATGATTTGTTGACTCTTATTAGGGGTTCTCAGCCTCTCAGCCTCCTTTTTCTAAAAGGAGTAGGGATGTTTCTCCTGAGGTTTTGTCCCGCTCAGGTTCTGATTCTTCCAGCATTTCTGCTGATGAAGAGGACTTTTCTCAGGCTTTTTCTCCTTTTGAGGATTCAGATGCAGAGGAGTCCATCCCTTCGGCCTCTCTTCCAGAGGATTTCTCTTTTGGTGATACTTTACGTACCCTCAGAGAACATTTTAAATGGAAAAGTCAGGATTATCCCCAGTCCAAGAAATGGATTAGGGAGTTTCTAGATTTACCTCAGCCTAAGCTTCTTGCTATTCCCCCTGTGTTTAAAGTTATTGATGATGTTTTTCTGGAGAATTCCTTGTCTCCAAATTCGGTTCCTCCTGCTCCCAGGAAACCTGACAAGTACTACAGAGTCCCTGATTCTCATCTCTTTTCAGTAATCATTTGGCGGATCCAGAGGTTATTTCTCAGGGTCCTAAAGGAGTTAAAGCCACTGTTACCAGGAATCCTGTTCCCTCTGACATGGAGTCTAGTAACCTAGATAGGTGGGACAAGAAGGTTTATACCTCTGCCACCCTAGCTATTAGGGCTACCAATTGTCTATTTCATATGCTGAAGTACCAGCAGCACACCTTGGAGGCTATTAAGTGTAGGATAGCAAGTGTACCTCTTTTGGCAGAGAGTAAAGACATGCAGGATTTACTGAATTCCGCCAGTCTGGTCAATGAGCATTCTTTGCATTGTGGTTTTGACATCCTTGAGGCCTCCAGCAGGGCTACAACTACTGGATCTGTTATTAGAAGGCACGCTTGGCTCAGAGAACAGCCTCTTCCAGAACTTGTCAAGGCTAAGCTTTTGGATGTACCTTTGCATAAAGACAGTCTTTTTGGCAGCAAAGCAGAGTAGGTACTGAAGAAGATGGAGGATAAAGCCAAGTCCATGCAAACTGTTAAGGATTTTCTGCAAGTTCAACCCCCTTGCTTTAGCAGGAATTACCCTTCCAAGAGTTGGACGTTTCCTGATACTAGCAAACAGAACCGTTCCAGGACTAGAGGTTACAAATCTTCTAGGGGAAGGGGGCTACCCCTCAAAGGTCTAGGTGTTGGCAGGCTTCCACTTCTAAAGGGGGAAGCTCCAAGCCTGCATCTCAATCAAAACACTCTCAGTGACTTTTTTTATACCTTCTGCCTGTTCTTGCTTGCCTGGAGAGTCCTTTAGGGGAAGGTTAGCCCTTTTTGCAGATGTCTGGGCCACTATCACAGACAACAAATGGGCACAAGTTTTCTTTCTGCACCTTTCCAGCTCCCAAGGGATTCCCGGACATTCCTCCAAACCAAAGGGCAGAAGTAGAAAAACAAATCTGGTTGGGAGCAATAGAATCAGTTCCTGCTCAGCAGGTAGGTCAGGGCTTTTATTCCAGGCTTTTCCTAGTTCCAAAAAAAAGAAGGCACCTGGCGTCCTGTCCTGGATCTTTCTATTCTGAACTCTTTTCTAGTAATTCCAAAATTCAAAATGCTCACTCTGCATCATTTGCTACCACTGCTAGAAAAGGATTCCTGGCTGATAACCAGAGGCTTATCTGCATATTCCGATCAGGGAAAGTTGCAGGCAGTACCTTTGTTTCAGACTGGGCGATCAACATTACCAATTCTCTGCACTGCCCTTTGGCTTATCTACTGCACCCAGAGTCTTCACAAAGTGCCTGGCCCCAGTCATTGCTTTTTGCAGGCATAAGAAAATTCAGATTTACCCATACTTGGACAACTGTCTGATTCAAGCAGGTTATCAGGAACAGCTGTTAAAGGATCTGGAATTTGTAAAGACTCTTCTCTCTTCCCTGGGTTACACTCTCAATGTGGAAAAATCGAAAATGGTACCATCCAAGGAGATAACATTCCTGGGAGCGAGTCTGTGCACAGCCGCCCAGATGATATATCTCATCCAGGAGAAGCAGACTCTTTCAGTTCACCTCAAGGACTTAGCAAGCCTGTCCCAGCTCCATGCAAGGAAATACCTGCAAGCTCTGGGATTCATGGCATCTTGTATTCTCATGATTCCATATGCAAGACTGCATATGAGGAAATTGCAATGGTATCTCAAGAACATTTGGTGTCAACACACAGAGGACCTGGATATGATGATTCCTCTGCTTCCATCTCTGCAGGCGGAGTTTCTATGGTGGGCAACAGCCTGTCTACAGAACAAAGGCATGCCTTTTTGGACACCTCTTGCCACTCAAGTTCTGACTACAGACGCATCGGACTATGCCTGGGGGGGCACACCTGGATGGCAGATGCTTACAGGGACGTTAGAATGCCCAACAGATGCACCTGCACATAAATCTAAGAGTTGATTGCAGTTCAGCAGGTCTTACTAGCTTTCAAGCATCTTCTTTCTCCAGGGACCCTGCTTGTCAGGACAGACAACACCACAGTCATGTGGTACATCAACAAGTAGGGAGGGACTCACTCTTACCCCCTGTGCAGGCAAAGCATGAATCTTTGGTCCATGGCAGCATCCCTGGACCTGTATCTCCTAGCTCAGTTTCTTCCAGGAAAGCTCAATGTTTTGGTAGACCAGTTGAGCAGACAAACCCTGGATCCTCACGAGTGGCAGCTGAACAGAGCAGTCTTTTACAGCATAATTCAACATTGGGGCACTCCTCAGGTGGATCCTTTCTCCTCCCCAGACAACCATCTGCTACCTCTCTTTTGCACCAGACGGCAGCATAGCAGAGCCTGGAAAGTGGATGCTCTGTCCTTCCCTTGGGCGTTGCAGTCAGTGTATGCCTTCCTCCTCTTCCTCTTCTTCCCAGAGTATTAGTGAAGATCAGGGACAAACGTCCAAGGACTATTCTCATAGCTCCGGACTGGCTCAGACAGCATTGGTATCCAATGCTTCCCAGTCTCTCCCATCTTCTTCCTTGGCATCTTCCTCTGAAGCCAGATCTTTTGGTTCAGGAAAGGGGAAACATTCTACATCCTCCTCTTCAGTCTCTCCATTTGGCAGCATTGCTCATTGTATGACTCCTTCCCTTTCTTCCTCCCTTTCCCAACAGGTGGTTGATGTGCTGAGGGAGGCCAGGAGGCCTAGCACTAGGAAATCCTATGCTGGCAAATGGGAAAGGTTCTCTCAATGGATGCAGGCTAGAGGGGAGTCTGCTTCTCAACTACCCTTCCTCTGATCCTGGAATACCTGACTGATTTGTTTCAAGGTGGCCTTTCTTTTTCCTCTATCAAGATACCATGCTTCAGCCATCTCTGCTCATTGTTCTCTTGAACAGCCCATTTTCTCTCATCCCCTGATGAAATGTTTATTAGAGGTGCTTGCAATTTAAAACCTCCCAGGTGAGCACCTACTCCAGCCTGGGATCTTAATTTTGTTCTGGAGAAACTCACTCTTCCTCCTTTTGAGCCAGCTACCTCTTCAGATTTAAAGTTTCTCTCTTGGAAGACCGCCTTCCTCTTGGCTATAACTTCAGCAAGGAAGGTTTCGGAGCTGCAAGCGTTGATGGCCGTGGAGCCTTTTCTTATTTTCTATGCAAATAGAGTCTCTCTGAGGACTAATCCCTCCTTTATGCCTAAGGTGGTTTCCAGCCTGACTCTTAATCAGTCCGTACACCTTCCTACCTTCTTTCCTAATCCTTGCAATAGAGGTGAAAGTGTCCTACATTCTCTTGATGTGCACACACAGCTCAGGTTTTACCTGGACAGGACTAAGGACCTTCGGAAATCGGCACAGTTATTGGTCAGTTTTGCCCCTGGAGCACAGGGTTAGGCTATTTCTAAGCAAACCATTTCTAAATGGATTACACATTGCATTACTTTTTGTTATTCCTTACATGGCAAAGCTCTGCCTCAAGGGGTTAGGACCGACTATACTATAGCAGTTTCCACTTCTGCAGCCTTTCTAAGGGGTGTCCCTACTAAAGACATTTTGGAAGCTGCCACATGCTCTTCTTTTCACACTTTCACAAAGCATTATAATTTGCCTCTGTTTTCCAGAGGCAGGGTAGGGTTTGCCACTGGGGTGTTGCAGGGCATTATCTCCAACCCTTGATGCTGTTGCTTCCTCCCCCCTTTTTTTCTCTGGGCTTTGGTAATCAACCCATTTGTTAGGACTGCAGCAGTAAAACACGATGAACATAGTACAGTTGTGTACACTTACCATAAATCTAGATGTTTGAGTGTATTCACTGTTACAGTCCTGGTTTCCCTCCCTCCTTCCCCCTTTTTGTGGTCCTCTCCTATTCTCTTTTCCTGAGGTACAGGCTTAATTTGTTGTCAAATTGGTTTTTGGTTAAAGCCTTATTTTCTGGGGGCTCCTGACTGTTATGACAAGAAAGACTAAGGAAGTGACATCGGCTGCCTCCTTTTGTATCAGACGCCCTGACGTCCTTTACAACGGACAGCAGCCGACGTCATTTTTAGTTATCTTTGGTATTCTGGCAGACTGAGGGCTACCAGGAGCCGGATAACCCATTTGTTAGGACTGCAACAGTGAATACACTCGAACATCTACATTTATGATAAGTATACACAACTGTACTCTCTACATGATTTAAAGTCTGGCATGTTATGTGGTTGAGGAAACTCTCACCTGTAGGGCTATCTGCAGACTGGCCAGAGTTACATGTGTTGTGTTACTCGCACATTTCCTATCTTTAGAAATGCAGAAGCATACTCTGATTGCAGTCAGTACATGGTGACATCCATTTGAGTTACTGACATCATATCCCTCAGAAGAGATATGTCACAACAAACGCTGTTACGCCAGGAAATTTCTCAGTTTATCACAGCAATGTGTCAGTATTGGCCCTGTGTTTGTGCCTCTGTGCCCAAAGTCTGTCACCCTTTGTTCATAGGTTGGTATTAGGCTATCTGCCCTAGGGCCTATACAAGCCTAGCCATAACCATTCCCTGGCTATTTCTTCCCACAGTATTTACTTCCCTGGACCGCTGTTTAGCAGGGTGACTGATATGATCCCCTGGGTGAATTTCCTATCTCCTATCCAATCATCAAGGTTTCTTTTGAAGAGGTCCAAAGAGGTGGTCTGCTTGACATGTATGGGCAGTCTATTCCAGAGTCTGGAGTGTCTCTGGGTCAGGAACTTATCCCTCCAGCATGTTTTGTTTGTTGTGATGACAAGGTTTAGATCCCTGTAACGTGTGTCTTTGCAGGATTGGGATTTCTTTAAGTGTAGCATGTCCAACAGCTCTGGGTTTGACATGGCCTTGTATGTTAAGCAGAGATCGCCTCTGAGTAGACGATATGCGACAGAGTATAGGTGGAGTATTTTTAGATGGTCAGCGTAGGGCATCTGCTTTAGGCCTGCGATTCTTTTAGTGAGGTATTTCTGAAGTCTTTTCAGTTGTTGCAGATGTTTTGAGAGGTACATACCAAATAGGGCGTTGTATTCCATAATGGGTCTAATGAGGGATAAGTATAGTGGGACAATGACCTGCTTTTTTCTGGATGAAAAGCCCTTAGTGATGAGGTGTGCCACATAGAAGGATTTCCTGACTGTTTGGCGATGTGGTTATCGAAGGTGAGACCACTGTCCACCTGTGTCCCCAAGTCTCTTATCACACTTTCGGTGGTAGTGTACTGTCACCACTGTGGTACGACGGGTACATTTTTTTTCCCAAAGGGGATAACTATACATTTCTTGGCATTGAGGTTGAGCCCATGGCTCTGGCACCAAGCATCTCTTTCTGTAAGGCCTTTTTGTAGAATCATTTGGGGATTCATTAATGGCTCCCAGTTTGTAGTCATCTGCGAGCTTTGTTAGCCAGAGTCCCTTAGTGTTGGCCTGTACTTCAGAGAAGTCAATGCCAAGCAAGAGCGGTCCCAGGACTGAACCCTGAGGTAATCCACTTGTCACTTGTCTGGAGCTGGATTTGGAGACTGCTACTTTTACAGTGTGGGTTCTGTCAGTAAGCCAGTTGGCAACCCATCGAGTGACTTGGGGATTAATGCCCAGCTTAGTAAGTGTGTCTATGATTCCAGAGTGGGGGATGGTGTCGAAGGCTTTGGCAAGTTCCAGATAGGCTGTGTGGACCACCTTACCCTTGTCCATGGCTCTGGAGACTGACTCGAAGAAGTCAGTCAGGTTCAGGAGACAAGATCGGCCCTTCTCGAACCCAAACTGGGTGGGGTCCAGTGTTTGAAGGTTGCCAATGTCTTTGTTTATAAGTTCCATGGCCTTGCAGATTGGGCTCGTCAGACTGATGGGGCGGTAGTTCCCAGCATCCAAGGTGGATTCCCCCCTTGTGGAGTGGGATAACTGCAGCTGTGCGCCACTCAATAGGCACAAAGCCTGAGGAGAGGCTATGATTAAACATGACACTTAGGTGAGGTGCCAGTTCATTTTGTAGTTCATGTAGTACACAGCCTAGGATGTCATCTGGTCCAATGGATGCTGTATTCTTAGCTTTGGAGAGTGCGTTTTTTACCTGTGTGGCCTCTATTACTGGAATTTTTCAACCTTTCAGTATTGAGTTGGGTTCTTTAGGGGGTGAGAGAAGGTTGAAGTTTGCACTGAATCGATCTGCCAGGATATTGGCAATATCCTTGTGATCAGTATATTTAATGCCATTCTATTGTAGCTCAGAGCAGATCTGAGCATTGCCATTTAGATTCTTGACATAGCTATAGAATGCCTTGTCGTTGTCTTTGTAATCTTTGGCAATTTTATTTTCGTAACTAGCTTTGGAGGATTTTATGAGGGATCTCAGCTTCTTACTGAGGGTGGTGAGGGAGTTTTTTGCATCGTGGGATGTTCCTTTTTTCTGCAACAGTTTCTTCCTTTTGTTGTTAAGTTTGTTTACGGCAAGGGACCACCAGATTGGCTTCCTTTTTTTGGAGGAGAGCATCTTGGTTCTATTGGGGATGGCACAATTAATGCACGAGTGAATGTGATCGTACAGTGCCTTATTGTAGGATTCAGCAGTCAGACTTTCAGTTCCCGTCTGCATGGGTGTCATGAAGTTTGTCGCTTCCGACTTGAGTAGCTTGAAGTTGGCTTTGGAGAAATTTTGTACAGAGGTTGCTATGTACATACACACACACACGTGTGTGTGTGTGTGTGTGTGTGTGTGTGTGTGTATATATATATATATATATATAAATATATAGACACACACACACACACACACACACACACACACACACACACACACACATACACATACCTATCATTATTGTCAGAGTCTGTATGGACACTAACATCAGTTTGCCTGCAGGAGGGACCCTGACCCACCTCGCCACCTGTGAGGGGAAAACAAAAAATGTAATTTAAGACCTGTACGGCATTGCTTACCTCTACATACATACACACACACACACGCACACACACACACACACATACATACACACACACACACACACACTTACAGGTGAGGTGGCACAAAGATATTACACAGACCTCTCATTACCCAACAGTCAACATGCATGACACATGGCACTCAACAGCATGCACTGCAGCTGTACTCAATCCTTGTTACCAACATTATACATCTCTGTGATGCATGAGTTGTGTTAGTAGGTGATGCCCCTTCCCCTGGAACACACTGCACCCAGTATTGCATTGCACCTGTTCAGCTCCCTGACATGTACTGTGCACCATACCTCACGAGTGTACACATCCTTGCTGAACGTGTATATGTGTGGCAGTTATGTTTGCTCTGTTGCTCACAGCCCCTATGTGTTTGTCTGACACATACCTGGGATGATATGAGGACATATGTCAATAGTGAATGCCTGACCTCAGATTTGCAGATCTCATCATCAGCAGTGCATGTATGAACAATAAAATCTAATTACACTGATAACCTTCAAAGCTTAGTGTGGCTATGAGGAGTGTTCACACCCTTATTGACATGCCAGCCTCTTCCCTGATATGCATGGGGCCACAATACTGCATATGTTAACATTACACACACCTGATATGTGACATATGACCTGTGCAATCAAATGCAGTATCAAACAAATGTGTTAGCTGTGCAGATGCTGATTGAGATGCATACAATATGTGGGCTGCATAAGTGTGCACACCCTTAACCCAATGGTTTGTTGCAGCACCTGTTAAGTGAACCACAGCAGTCACCCTTCCTGGAAGGGGTATACTAGCATGGCCCATCTTCACTTACCATTGTTTGGTCACTCCGCCCTACAAATGTCCCCTAACTCTGCCAGATTGCAAGGTCAGCTCATGTGCACAGCCCTTGGAGGTCACACAGGGCCTTCACTGTTGCTGTGGAGTCAGGGTTATGTCTGGCACAATTCGTGACCTTGACTATGTTCAGATGGAGCCATTCTTAATGAACTTTGGATGCATGCTTCAGTTCACTGTTGTGTTTCAGGATTACACCCCTCCCCATCCTCAGCCTTATTGCAGATTATTTTATTTTTTTATTTTACATTTGTTTACCGGGAAAGTCAGACTGAACACATGTCCTTTTTCAGTGGAGGCCCGGGGAGAAAAGCTCCAACTTACAAATAAAACACACAAGGAAAAATATGTATACAGATAATACAAATAGGAATCACAACGTAACATAAATTCACACTAGCGCTAAAAGGCATTTGGGAAAGCCTTAGTATTATATTATTTACACTTTTAGTATATAGTTCTGTAAGTATACAATTCTGTGAAGACATTTGAGGATGTATTAGCAGTATATTATAAAACAGTCAGCAGAATATACAAGTAAGTAAGTTAACTGGGATGGAAAAGAATGTCAACACTGTATCTCAGTGTAGAAATACAGGAACAGTACATATGTTTTATATTGTTTATGTTAACTGTACCTTAGTATAATGTCAGAAGAGTGCATAGAAACAGGAATGTGAGAAGAGAATTTAACTAGAGGAAGTGACTTGATGCCTAGCTACTTTATCAGCCAGGGCTAGAGCATGGACATATCCATTTACTGACTAGATTTTTTTTTTAATGAAGTTTTAAATAAAGTATGGGATGATAGGTAGGTGAGAGTGTTTGGTAGGGCATTCCAGAGTTTAACTATGTAGTTAGAAAAGAGGGAATCCCAAGCTTGATTTTTAGTTGTATTAGTTTGAATAAGGTTTCTTGTTGAGGAGTGAAGAGGTCTGGCAGAGTAAGAGGATTGCAGAAGTGTTTGTAAGGCAGGTATTTTTTCAGGGTCAGATCGGATTTTGTGGGCCATTAATAGTTGTGTGTAATGAGAGGTGGGAATTCCAACCAGATGTTCTTCGTGTTTCACTGTTGCAGTTATCACATTTGGGTTATCTGCCTGCAGGTAGCCCTCAGCCGGCCTGAATACCAGAGTCTTCGGATTTATATGTCGGATGCTGTTGCTTCTTCCATGACATCAGGTCGTCAGGGGTATAAAACATACAGCCGATGCCATTACATCAGTCTTTCTCGCCGTGCGGTGCCCGAAGCAGAAGCAGTTCGCAAGTGCCGGTCAGCTGACTCCTGAAATTTACTTTTTCGAGTTTCAGACCCGAAGTCTTCAAAAAAGATAATTACCCCATTGGGGATCCTTTTTTCTTGCTCTAACCGATGTCAGAAAAAATTGAACAATTGTCTTGCCTGTGGAAAGCAAATACCTCATAGAGATTTTCATTCTTACTGTGTCACCTGTTTAGGCCCAGACCACAATGTCCCTCACTGTCAGTTTTGTGCCTTGTTCAACACCCAAACTATTCGTTGTCGGGCTATTTTTGTAGCTAAATACTTTCGTTCTCGATCTTCGTACTCCAAAATGGCTTCGTTAAGCCATCTGACTTCCGATCTTCCGAAAAAAAAAATGTAAGGATAAAGAAAGAGATGGACCGCATAGGTCCAAAACTGCCGGCGACACTTCCGTTAAGCTGGTCACCAGTCCGATGGTACTCGATGAGGCGCTTTCGCAGCCCCTGATACCCGCTGCTACAAATTTGCAGGCCTCTACTGAGACCCATTCGGAGTCCAGTATGCCACGAGATGCTTCTTTGACTATGGAACCTGCGGATGTCTCTACCTTGGATGGGTCCGGCGCCGCTATGCAGACACCAGCTTCTGAGGGTGTATTCAGACCGACAGACTTTCATATTAAACCAACGGTATCGTTTCTAACTAGAAGTACCGGATTCCTCAGGCCTAAAACTCGCAGTACGCCTAGAAAACCGATGACTCAGGTCCATATGCCTCAAAAACAAATACTTAAGCTGAAGACCTTGTTACCTTAATTAGGGGAAGTCAGCCTTCCCTCTCTGAGACCTAGAACCAATTTTCTTTCTGATTCTTCTGATCTGGAATCTGATATCTCTGCTCCTTCTGATTACCAGGATTTGCCCTTATCTACTTATGAGGATTCTGATGCAGAGGATTCCATTCCCTCTGCTTCTCCTCCAGAAAATTTTTCTTTTGGTGAAACTTTGCATACCCTTGGGGAGCATTTCCGCTGGGAAAGCCAGGACTACTCTGAGTCCAAAAAGAGACTTAGGGAATTCTTACTCCTGCCTCAACACAGGCCTCTAGCTATTTCTGCTCTTCTGGCTATTGTAGATTATGTTTTATTGGAATCTAGCCTTACACCAGACACTTTACCTCCAGCTGCCAGAAAACCTGACAGGTACTACAGAGTACCTGACTCTCACAAGTTCCTCTTTAAGAATCCTACTGTGGATCCAGAGTCCATTTCCCAAGGACCAAAAGGCATTAAGGCTACTGCTGCCAAAACACTACCCCTTCTGACAGAGATTCTAGAGCCTTAGACAGATGGGGTAAGAAGGTTTACACTTCTGCTTCTTTTGCCATTAGGGCTCTAAATTGCCAGTTTCATATGTTAAAGTATCAGCAGCATATTATGGGACTACTTAAACAGAAAATGATGCCGATTCCTGATTGTGCTGAACAAAAAGACTTGTAAGATGTAATGCATTTTGCAGAACAAGTTGGTAAACATGCTTTGCAATGTGGTTTTGATGCTTTAGAAGCATCTTACAGGGCTGCTGTCACTGGGTCTGTACTTAGAAGGCATGCTTGGCTTAAGGAACAAAATCTGCCAGATCATGTTAAAGCTAAATTACTGGATACACCCTTAAACCAAGACTGCCTTTTTGGCAACAAAGCAGAGGAAGTCCTCAAAAGGATGGAGGAAAAAGCTAAATCTATGCAAACTGTTAATGATTTTCTACAAGTACAGCCTCCCAGATTCAGTAGGCATTGGCTTTCAAAAAACTGGTCCTTTCCAATTCCTTCCAGGCCTTCTCAGTCCAAACCTAGGTACAGCAGAC
The DNA here is from genome assembly GCF_019279795.1 of Protopterus annectens. Classification (NCBI taxonomy): domain Eukaryota; kingdom Metazoa; phylum Chordata; order Ceratodontiformes; family Protopteridae; genus Protopterus; species Protopterus annectens. The sequence continues at coordinate 520,214,850 of NC_056732.1, forward strand.
CACCAAGACTTCAGTCTCAGGCTATGCACAGATCTAAGCAGTAGGGGGGCTCCCACTTCCAAAGCAGGAGGTAGTAAGCCACCCCCCCTATGGAAAAATAGCACAATGACTTAACCTTAACCCTTCCAAGCCCTGCTCAACTACTTGCTCCCTTAGGAGGAAAGCTCGCCCCTCCATGCAAAAAACTGGGAACTCATTACTCAGGATAAATGGGTTTTGAAAATAGCTTCCCGAGGATACAGATTCCACTTCCACACACTACCAATCCCAAATGGTTGGCCAAACCTCCCCCCAAATCAGTGGGTGGAGGCCCAACAGCAGGTTCTCTCCCTTCTCAGTATCAGGGCTATTCACCCTGTCCCAGCAGATCTAAGGAGACAAGGTTTTTATTCAAGACTGTTTCTGGTACCCAGAAAAGAAAACTCTTGGCATCCTATCCTGGACCTCTCTATTCTCAGCACCTTTCTGGTGGTTCCAAAATTCAAAATGCTAACTCTTCAACAGCTTCTTCCTATGCTAGCCAAGGATGCCTGGCTGGCAACCCTTGACTTAAAGGAAGCTTACTTACACATCCCAATAAGAGAATCCTGCAGACATTACCTACATTTCAGGGCGGGCTCCATGTGTTTTCAGTTCTCTGCACTTCCCTTTGGCTTATCTACTACACCCAGGGTGTTCACAAAGTGTCTAGCTCCAGCCAGTGCATTTTGCAGGCAGAGAAATATTCAAATTTACCCATACCTGGACGATTGTCTGATTCAGGCAGAAAGCCAGGATTTGCTATTACAACACTTGGCATTTATAAAGAAATGTCTATCCTCACTGGGGTATACCATCAACGAAAAGAAATCTCACCTAGTACCCTGCCAACAGATTGTATTCCCGGGAGCAAGCTTGAACACAACTTCCCAGATGGCATTCCTCACTCCGGAGAAAGAAGTTTATTTGACAACCTACTTCAAACTATTGGCCACAAAAACCCAACTATCTGCAAGGAAAATACTGCAAGCCCTGGGGTTCATGGCCTCTTGCATTCTGCTAATTCCATATGCAAGACTGCATATGAGGAAACTCCAATGGTATCTAAAAAGTTTATGGTGTCAACATTCTCAGGACCTGGAAACAATGATTCATATCATTCCTTGTCTAAGGACAGAGTTCCTTTGGTGGGCAGAGGCCTGCCACCACAACAGAGACACCCTTTCACTCTACTCCTTGCCGCTCAAACCCTAACAGATGCATCAGACTATGCATGGGGGGGCTCACATGGCAGGGCAAATGGAACCCGAGAGAGATGCACCTGCATATCAACCAAAAAGAAATGTTAGCTGTACAGAATGCTCTGACAGCCTTCAAAGACCTTATTCTCCCAGGACAACTATTGTAAAGACAGACAACACCACAGTTATGTGGTACATAAACAAGCAAGGGGGAAACCACTCCTACCCTCTCTGCAGACTAGCCATGGCTCTGTGGAGCACAGCCTTGAGCTACCAAGTGCACCTACAAGCTCAATTCCTGCCAGGCAAACTAAATTCACTGGCAGATGACTTAAGCAGAAATCTCATGGACCCACACGAATGGAAACTAGAACCAAAAATAATCAACCTCTTGAGGAACAAACGGGGGACCCCAAAGATAGAACTGTTTGCCTCCCCTCAGAACTAACAATTGGACAAATTCTGCACCAGAACTCCCCACAGTCAAATTTGGAAAGTGGATGCCCTGTCCTTTACCTGGGAAAGCCACTCGGTTTATGCCTTTCCCCCTCTGCCTCTCCTCTCCTCTCGAAGGTTCTACTAAAGGTCAGACAGGACAAGCCAAGAACAATACTGATTGCACCAGACTGACCACACCAGCACTGGTACCCACTCTTGCGCAGTCTGACACTGCTACAACCATGGCACCTGCCTCAGACCCCTTTCCTGCTGTCCCATCAGGCGGGCCAGATTTTGCACCCTCAGCTTCAAACCCTGAACCTTGTAGCCTGGCTAATTCCATGAGCTCTCCTCTAGCATCCCTCAGTAATCAGGTGCAGAATGTCATTTGGGAGGCAAGGAGGCCTAGTACCAGAAAATCCTATGCTGAAAAGTGGAAAAGATACTGCTCCTGGAGTCAGGCTCAGGGAATGGCAACTACTGTGCCCAGCCTACATCATATTCTAGAGTACTTAACAGAAATGCTCCACAAGGGTCTATCCTTCTCGTCAATTAAGATTCATGCCTCTGCCATTTCAGCACATTATAATACTGAGCCCACCCCTCTTCTCTTATCCCTTGCTAAAACAATTCCTTAGAGGAGCCAAAATTTTAAGGACCCCCCCCCCCAGGAGTGCTCCCACTCCAGCCTGGGACCTTAACTTTGTATTGGAAAAGTTCACTCTCCCTCCCTTTGAGCCTGCTGCAACAGCAGAGTTGAAATTCCTTTCTTGGAAAACAGCCTTACTTCTAGCCATCACTTCAGCAAGAAGAGTGTCGGAATTACAGGCCTTTATGGCAGTTGAACCCTTCATTATCTTTCATGCGGACAGGGTTTCCCTCAGAACAAATCCTTCCTTTATGCCCAAGGTGGTGTCTAGTGTGGCCCTAAACCAGTCCATTCATTTGCCTACTTTTTTCCCTAATCCACAAAACAAAGGGGAATGGATACTGCACTCTCTGGACATGCACAGACAACTTAGATTCTATTTGAACAGGACTAAGCCTGTCAGAAAATCTGACCAGCTGCTAGTTGGCTTTGCTGCGGGGGCAGAGGGGAAGACCATTTCAAAGCAAACCATTTCCAAATGGATAGCCCATTGCATTCATTTCTGCTACAAGCACCATGGAAAACCTACCCCACAGGGGGATAAGATCACATTCCACCAGGGCTGCATCTACCTTTACGGCATTTCTCAGAGGAGTCCCCACCAGGGACATCCTGGAAGCTGCTACCTGGAGCTCTGTACATACCTTCACCAAGCATTACCACCTTGCCTATCTTTTCTAAATCCAGAGCTGGATTTGCCACAGCAGTCTTGCAGGGCTTAATAGCTGGCCCTAATGCTCGTTAACTACCTCTTCGCTTCCTTAACTTTGGAAATCAACCCAAATGTGATGACTGCAACAGTGAAACATGAAGAACATAGTACAATTGTGTACACTTACCATAAATGTAGATGTTCGAGTGTATTCACTGTTGCATTCCTGGTTACCCTCCCTCCAGCCCCCTGACTTCTCTTAGCTCTACCTTTCCTTTGTGTTTGGCATATATTATATCGTGTATTTGCTTTTTGCTGGGTGTGTTCCATACCATATTATTGCTACCCATTAGGGGGCACCTGACATCTGGGGCAAGAAAAACTGATGTAATGGCATAGGCTGCATGTTTTATACCCCTGATGACCTGACTTCATGGAAGAAGCGACAGCATCCGACGCAGAAATCTGTAGGCTCTGGTATTCAGGCCGGCTAAGGGCTACCTGCAGGCAGATAACTCAAATGTGATGACTGCAACAGTGAATACACTCTAACATCTACATTTATGGTAAGTGTACACAACTGTACTTTAAGTTGCCTGAGTGCTAGGCAGTGATGAGATCTAGCAGGTGAGTTTGAGGCGAATCTTACTATTTTATTGTAGCAGACTTCAATTTTTGAACTTCAGTTTTTCTAAGGTTAGTGAAAACGGATGCCGCATATAAGGTGGAAAAAAGATGGGTTTGGGCTATGGCAATTCTGGTATTTTTTGTGAAAAAGTTTGTTTCTGTGTAGCGTGCCAAGTTTTTTGTGTACTTTTGTCTGAGCTATGTGAATATCAAATCTAAGTTTATTGTTATTTTCTATGCTTAGTAATTTAGTGTGTTGTGAAGGGGGTATGCAGGTGTTATTGTGTGAGGTAATTTGGAAGATGTAAGGAGAGGAAGGGGTTTTGTTAGGGGAGAATACCAATACTTTGTTTTTTTTAGGGTTTAAGATTAATTTAGTGTTTGTTAGCCAGGCCTCAACTTCGTGAAATGCTTTCTGGATGAGAGCTTCTAATTCAGGTAGGGATGGTGCAGAACAGATCACAGTAGAATCGTCTACATATTGGATGAGAGATGCATGAGTGGTGGCCAGATGGAGGTTGTTGGTAAATAGAGAGAATAGGAGTGGAAATATGGAGCCTTGTGGTACGCCTAGTTCAACAGGTAATAAGGGTGATAGGGTCTTTTGCCGTGAGACTGCTTGTTGTCTCCCTGTAAGATTGTCTTTGAACCATGCTAAAGAGGAGTTACTGAAGTGAAGGTCAGATAGGGTGTTAAGAAGATGGGAATAGGAGACCATATCGAATGCTTTAGAAAGGTCCAGGAAGATGGAGGAGGTACAGAGATTATTGCTCTTGTGAAGATATATGGTGTTAGTAAAAGATATCAATGCAGTTGTTGTGCTATGGAAAGGCCAAAAACCGTACTGGGTGTTGGTGAGGAGATTGTTATTGAGCAGATGGGCAAATACCTGTTTATGAATTACTCTTTCTAGTATTTTAGAGAGTGGGGATAATATTGCTATTGGTCGGTAGTTGTTTAGTTCATTTGATGGTCTGCCTTTATGAAGGGGTATGATATAGGCTGTTTTCCAGATGGGTGGACCTATTTTTTCAGCTATTGATCTGTTGATCAATATGGATATAGGGTATGCAATGACATCGGCTGTTAATTTCAAGTATTCTGTGGGTAGATTGTCAGCTGCGAGTGTTGTTGACTTTAGTTTTTCAGGAGTTTTTTAATGGTATCTGTGGCGACCGGTTGGAGTGAGAAGGTGTGAGTGGTAGAAGATGAGGGAAGTGAAGATTTATTTGTTGATGGGGTTTTTTTTTTTTTTTTTTTGCGAGTTCCAGGATGGTTTCTGTAAAATATTTATTAAATTGAATGGCTATATTTTCTGCATTATTATAATTGGTGTTTGGGGAAGGAGTTCCTATTTTGCCTGGGTTAAGGATGTTATTAATTGAAGACCAGAATTTATGTGGGTTTTTGTGATATTTGTCCTGTATATTGGTGCAGTAGTTGATTTTGTCTTCTTTTGTTTGTTTTTTTTTGCTTTATTCCCGAGTTCCCAGTAAGTTTGAAATGTGAGTTGGGATCCATTTGTTTTCCAGGAAGACCATGCCTTGTCCCTTAGCCTGTGAAGATTTAGTGTTTTTTTTTCTTAACCAAGGGACATAGTTAGATTTAACGCGTATAGTTCTAATTGTACTTGAGCATCAAGAATGGAGAGAAAAGTGGTGTTGAAGTGTTTTATTGCATCCTGTAGAGGTAGGGTTTTTAGGGGTGACCAGTTACAATGTTTCATAGTGTCTAGAAGTTTATTGGGGTTCAGTTGTTTTTTTATTTCTTATTTGTAGCAATACAGGTTGCTTGGTTTGCATTGTTTTCTTTCTAATAAGGTAATTGGGTGAGTGATTACTGAGGCTGTCAGGTAGACTACCTGAGAGGGGGTAGAGTGAAGGTCTGTTTGTTAGGATCCAGTGTAGGGTGGATTGTCTATCAGAATTTTTGTGAATTCTAGTTGGTACCTAGATGAGTTGAATGAACCCATGAAGGTTAATGTGATGTTTGGGCTGAGGAGAGTTGCACTCTGCCCAGTCAATATTAACATCCCCTATAATAAGTATTTCTTGAGGAAGTTTATTGCTACACCAGTGTAGTAAGTTGGTGACAGATGCTTGACAACTGTGGGCCACACAATTGTCATTTTGCATTGTTCCAAATTCAGAACACCATGTTTACTGGCCTAGTTCCTGCTAATGAACAGCCAACCTAAAGGTGTACACTGGCACCAGCAAGATACATATGGGGATGGTTGGCCTGAGGTGTAGTGAGGTGTTTTGTGCACCACATGTATCTTTATTAATACTGTTTGTAGGTTTCAGCCTTGGTCTTGGTACACCATTACACATTGCAACACTTGTCTTTGGGAGACTTGATGTTATGCATATGCTACCTGTAGAGAGACCTGGGTGATGTTTCCTGTGGAACAACTCTGCCATCTGATTACCCTAACCCATAGGCCACACTTATGCAGAGTCCAGGTGATTTTCGACACAGGTACTGCACAGGCAGTACTTACTACACATTCCTGCAAGTCCCTCAGTGTTGCTGTATGTTTCTGGGCAGTCTCTTTGACCAGTTTGCAACATGTGTTGTCATCTGTCTTGGATGGACATCTATTTATTTTCTACATTAATGTTGTCTCATACTTTATAGTCACATACATGACTGTCTGCACTGTTTGCCATGGTATATGCAGTGGTGAGGTAAGGCTACGTCTCCCACTCCTGAGTGCTACCTTTCGGCTATGGGATCTATTCCATGGTTTCTAAGATGTGTGCAAGCCACAGCTGCCTCTGTTGCAGGTGAGTGGGCAAAATGTTATGGACGTACTTCTTGGACAGCAGACCATTACTTGGTGTGATATTGAGGCCCTGTACTTGATGGAAGGTGTGTACTCAAGAAGAGTGAATGCTGTCAGTACCTCCAAAGCTGCTTCCACAATATGTTATTTGGAGTGTGTGCACACATACTTCCAGTGTTTAAGGTGTATTCCCCATATTTGTTGTCCTAACATAGGATTCCATATTACACATTAATTGCTCATGTTAGAATCACATTACAGGTTGTAAAAGGTGTGGAATGTGGTATAGTGATATGCCGTTGTGTAGATATGTAACAGTTGCCATTGTAATAGTGGTGTATACACTGTTTTAGCCACTGTATAAGGGTAATGTTTCAGATATGTCCCTACTGTAGGCCATTTGTCCTACCATTATGTTCATCTCTGTCCACACATCTTGCACTGACAGGTTGTTGGGTATACTACAGGACTCTTACATACCCTTCAGATATGCCACCATGGTAACCACTGTGATGCAGTGCAGTTAACAGCAACAATAAGTGAACATGTACAGCATGCATTATGGGTCGGTGTGTTAAATGTGTGCATGGCAAATACCATGGCCATAACATGGCCGGTGTATTGGCAAACCTGAACAAAAAAACTCCATACTCACCAGCTATAGGCTGCTGCCCCAGAGGTATACCAGAGGGACCTACATAGTTGTGTGAGAGATGTAATGTCAGTAGTCACACCTTTGGAATTGGTACAGGGTGGGAGCAGCATTTCAGTACATCAACAGTACAAACCCACAATACTAGAGATTATGCATATCTGTTCATTACTACACTGCAGCAACAAACCATGTTATCTGACATATGCATGAATATACTTTACAGATGAAGATGGATAAGCAACAGTGGTCTACTAATGTGCCCTGGATCCTTATCTGCATGCTCCTTGTCCATTGTGTGGGTAGCACCCACCTCCACAATGCTATCATCAGGTTCCTGGCTTGGCTGGCAGGCGAGTGCCCCAAGGCTGGCAAGGAGCTCCTCAGCATGTGTCAGTGTGGGCTGGATGGCATGACCCCCACCTGTGGCTAACTGGTCCCTCCTAACTGCAGCAGCATGCTGACAGGCATGGCAGATGAGCTCAGTGCAACAGTGTTGCACCTGCTCGTAACTGTGGTTATGCAGGCCGACATCGTTTACCCTGTGGACTAGCTAATTCCACAGGGCAGTCCTCTCCTGCAGATCATAGGCTTTACGCCCAAAGAGGGTTCAGTGGTGTTGCACAAGGTAGTTTATTATTATTTCATTCTCCTGTGGAGTATAAGCAGGGAGACGCTCCTGGGACATGGTACCTGGAAGACATAAACATGAAAAAAAGGTCTGAGGACCTCGTACTCTAAGGATATAATAGTTGTTAATTGCCATCTCCCCCCCCACCATATGTGCAACAATAATTTGAGCATACAAATCAGTGGGTATGTTTACACCAAACCTACTGTTGGAACATATATCCTATTGTGCAACAAATATTGAAATGAGAAGGAGTCTGCAATTTATGCTTTGTATTTGCTGCTAACTGGATTTTATTGGATCCATTGTGTGCTTATTTTACCTGTTTTGTGGGACTACATTGTGGATCTACTACTGACTGGACTATAATTTTAATAAAATATAAAGGTAATCACTGGCTTCTTTCCTTGTGTGGTGGTGAAATATTGAAATGTGTTTCTGTTCATGTTCCATGTTGAAACACTGTCATTGGCCTGTTGCTAACAATGTAACATACATGCCATTGTAATGGCCACTGTGGTTCCATATATGCATGTGTCCTGTTTGCTATGCAACTCTTCCAAATCTGGTGTTTTGGGTTAATGGGAATATCTATGCATGTTGTTATAAGTAATCCTGGATTGTGTTGACTGTTACTACCCACTTATGTTCTAAAACTGCAACACAATAGTGTTTGGGAAGGCTGTTCCCAGCAGAACCACTTCTCCCACCTCATCTGGCCATGGCACCAGGCCACTGCACATGTGGGACCCACCCCAGGACCTCGTCATCTGCTCGTCCTGCATTACCTTCAGGTGGAACCACCTCGGGGGATGGTGCTCATCCCCCCCCCCCACAAACAGGATCCTGTCACCTGAAGTCAGGTCCAGGGTCTGGTGCATAAGTAGCTCTGCAGAGAATTGGGGGATCTGCTACACCAGCTTGAGGCCCTTGTGGCACAATTAGAGGGTCAGCCTGCCCCTCCTGCTCAGTCCCCAGCACAGCCACCTTCAGGGCCATGAAGGTGCAATGGTGACTGCCCATGGGTGGGGACCTCAGTCCCACTGATGTTCTTCATCTCACATTGCTGCAGTCCTTACACTTGGGTAGTCCGCTGTCCTCGGTCGGCCCGAATATCAAAGTATAAGGCTGACGTCGGTCAAGGCGCATTAGACTGACATCAGGACGTCAGGGTACAAATGCGCATGACCGACGTCATATCCTCAGTCTTTTTTGCCGCATGGTCCGATGCAGAAGCAGCGTTGCAAGTGCCGGTTGGCGTTCTGAGATTTTTCGAATTCGGAGTTTCAGACCGAGTCAAAGTTGGCTAAGTACCCCGTTGGGGAATATTTTAGTTTTTTCTTGCCTCAGTGGTTTACCGGATGTCAGAAAAAGTGAATAACTGTATTTCTTGTGGGAAGCAGATACCGCATAGAGATTATCATACTTTGTATATTCCTTGTTTAGGGCCTGAGCACGACGTTGTGGGGTGTCGCTTTTGTGCTAGATTCAATAAGCGCACTATTAAGAGAAGGTTAGATTGTGCCAGGTTAGTCTTCGGGAAGCGGTGCAATTATAATATGCCGTCGGATACTCCGCCCGCTTCTTCGAAGAAGCGCAAGGACAAAGCAGCTAAGCCTAGGCAAGAAGAACCATCCGTACCGGACGCCGGTTCTTTAGAGGTGTCGGTGGAGCCGGTGGTTCCACCGGAGGTTTCTCTGGAGTCCCAGGGGGAGACTTTGTTATTGCAGGATGTGGCCTCTCAGGAGGCAGGTCAGGCTGAAGAGGCCTCTCAGGTTACTGTACTCCCTTCCCTTCCTAGGGTGGTTAGGCCCTCTCCTTCTGTTGCCAAGGCTTCTCCCAGAGGCAGGCCAGGTTTAGCTTCAGTTGGTGTCACCCCTAGTTCTTCAGGTTCTGTGCCCAAGAAGCATATGCTTAAAATGGCAGAAGATTTGATTACTTTGATTAGAGGTTCTTTGCCCCCTCCTGATAAGAGACCTAGGGTGGAACCTGAGTTGGGGAGTTTTGAGCAGGCTTCGGATGTGTCAGAGTCTTCGGCTGAAGACTTGCAGGAGTATTCTCCTTATTCTGATTCTGATGTGGATGATTCTACTCCTTCTGCTTCTCCTCCTGAAGATTTTTCTTTTCAGAGACTCTTCATTCCATGAGGGAGCATTTTAAGTGGGAAGGTCAGGACTTCTCTGATTCCAGGAAAAGGCTTAGGGAATTTTTGTTTTTACCCCAGCATAGGCCTTTGGCTATACCCCTGTTCTGGGCGTTGTGGAAGATGTGTTTGCGGAGGCTTCTCTTAATCCTGATTCTTTGCCTCCTGCTCCTGTTAAGCCGGATAGGTATTATAGGGTGCCTGAAGCTCATAAGTATCTTTTTAAGAGTCCTAGGGCGGACCCAGAAACTGTTAGTCAGGGGCCTAAGGGTGTTAAGGCTTCTGTTGTTAAAAATCCGGTTCCTCCAGATAAAGAGGCCAGGGCTTTGGATAGATGGGGAAAGAAAGTCTATACTTCTTCCACCCTAGCTATGAGGGCTTTGAATTGCCAGTTTCACGTGTTGAAATACCAAAACTATCTGCTATCTCAATTGAAGTCTAAGGTAGATGCTCTGGCGGAAGGTATTGAGTGTAAAGAGTTACAAGATTTAGTACATGTTTCTGAACAGGTGGGTAAGCATTCTTTGCAATGTGGTTTTGATGCTGTACAGGCCTCATCTAGGGTGGCTGCTACTGGGTCAGTTCTTCGCAGGCACGCCTGGCTGAGGGATCAGAATTTGTCTGACCATGTTAAGACAAGGATTTTAGATGCTCCTTTACAATCTGATGTGTTGTTTGGTTCACCTGTTGAGGCAGTCTTAAAGAAAATGGAAGACCAGGCTAAGTCCATGCAGACTGTTAAAGATTTTTTGCAGGTTCAGCCTCCGAAGTTTAGTAGAAATTGGCCTACCAAGGGGTGGATGTATCCTTCTTATGATTCCCAGTCTAGAGGTAGATCTAGACGTGGTAGGGGCAGAGCTCAGGGCTCTTTCAGGCCTAGAACAGGGAGTTCACCTGCACAGTCTTCGGGTGAGGGCAGGGGTCAGTCCTTTCGTAAACAGACCCAATGACCTACCTTTTCAGCTGCCAGAGCCTTCTCGTCTGGCAGCACCTTTGGGAGGAAGATTGGCACTTTTCAAGGAAAATTGGAGTTTAATTACCCAGGACAGATGGGTATTGGATATCATTCACCGAGGTTACAGGTTTTATTTCCATACCTTGCCTCCTTTCAAAGGCATGCCAGACGTTCCTCCTCAGCAAAGAATAGAGGCTCACAAACAAATTTCTCAGTTACTTCACATAGGGGCCATACAGCCGGTACCTATGCCAGAAGTGGGCCTAGGATTTTATTCTCGCCTGTTCCTGGTACCAAAGAAAGGGAACACGTGGAGACCAATTTTGGATTTATCTATCCTCAACACTTATCTGGACATTCCCAAGTTCAAAATGTTGACGTTACAACAGCTTTTACCTCTGCTGGGCAAAGATCATTGGATGGTAACTTTGGATCTCAAGGAGGCTTACCTTCATGTTCCTATCAGACTGAGTTGCAGAAAGTATCTGCGTTTTCGGGCTGGGACTTCTCATTATCAGTTCTCTGCATTGCCCTTTGGCTTATCTACTGCCCAGAGTGTTCACGAAAGTTCTGGCTCCAGTGATAGCTTTCTTCAGGCTAAAAGGGATACAGATCTATCCTTATTTGGACGATTGCCTGATTCTGGCTCAAGGAAGGACGAGCTTCTTCATCATTTGGAATATGTGATAGCAGTGCTCAGATGCCTGGGGTATTCTGTGAGCGAAATAAAGTCCAGTCTAGTACCCTCTCAGGACATGTGCTTTCTGGGTGTAAGACTGAATACAGCATCCCAGATGGCCTATTTGACCCCGGACAAACAAAAGAATCTTTCCCTTTACTTTCATCAATTGTCTCATCAGTCCAGGCTGACTGCAAGGACAGTCCTTCAAGCCTTGGGGTTCATGGCATCTTGTATTCTGGTGCTTCCCAATGCCAAACTGCATATGAGGAAGCTGCAATGGTATCTCAAAACGTATGGACACAGCACTGCCAGGATCTGGACACTGTCATTCAAATAATACCTTGCATTCAAAAGGAATTTTTGTGGTGGGCTCAGGAATGTCACCTAAACAAGGGACTCTCTGTGACCCGGCCAGAGGCGAGTCAGATTCTAACGACAGATGCCTCAGACAAAGCTTGGGGAGCTCATCTAAATGGAAAGTGGATACAAGACAAGTGGCCTGCCAGACTACAACATCTACATATCAACCTGAAGGAGATGTTAGCAGTCCAGTTTGCATTAATAGCTTTCAAGGATTTACTTCTTCCAGGGCAGGTGTTGATTCTAACAGACAACACAACTGTCATGTGGTACATCAACAAGCAAGGGGGAACACATTCTTATCCTCTATGCAGGCAAGCAATGCTTTTGTGGGAGACTGCTCTCAGTTTACAGCTTCATCTTCAGGCAAGGTTTCTGCCGGGAGCACAGAACTCCTTAGCAAATGTGTTGAGCAGAAGAATTATGGATCCCCACGAGTGGAAATTGGATCCTCATGTATTTCAGAAATTGACAGTGTCATGGGGAACTCCAGACATAGATCTGTTCGCTTCTCCACTAAACCACCAGCTGCCAAAGTTTTGCACGAAAAGGTTTCATCCCACAGCTTGGAAAGTGGATGCTCTTTCTTTCAATTGGAGCAATCTTCATGTGTATGCCTTTCCACCTCTGCCTCTCCTCCCAAAGGTACTTCTAAAGGTCAGACAGGACAAGCCAAGGATGATTTTAATAGCTCCAGATTGGCCTCGACAGCATTGGTACCCATTACTGAGAAGTCTGGTACGGGAGCCTCCATGGCCTTTGCCTTCGATTCCACACCTGTTGTCTCAGGAGGACAGTCATTTACTCAATGTCAAGCTTCACTCTCTTCACCTAACAGCCTGGCATATTCTGTTTTGAACCATAGAAGGTCTCAACTTCCACAGCAAGTTTTGAATGTTATTTTGGAAGCTAGAAGGCCTAGTACAAGGAAAGTGTACGCAGATAAATGGAAGAGATTTTTATGTTGGAGTGCTGCAAAGGATTTTGATGTTTCTGAGCCTAATTTAAGTATGGCTCTTCAATATCTTACTGAGTTACTGGACAAAGGTTTGTCTTTCTCTTCTATTAAGGTTCATGCTGCAGCAATTTCGGCTCACTATGATTGTGACCCACCATTGTTTTCTCATCCTTTGTTCAAGCAATTTCTTAGAGGGGCAAAGAATATAAGACCCCCACGTAGAGTTCCTACTCCTGCTTGGGACCTCAATTTTGTGTTGGAGAAACTCACTCTACAACCTTTTGAGCCTGCAGCTACGGCTGAGTTGAAATATTTATCATGGAAGACTGCTTTTTTGTTGGCCATTACCTCTGCAAGAAGGGTTTCTGAATTGCAGGCCCTTATGGCAGTTGAGCCTTTCTTAATTTTCCATAAGGATAGGGTATCTTTGCGTACTAATCCTTCCTTTATGCCTAAAGTGGTTTCTAGTGTGGCTTTAAACCAAACTATTCATTTGCCTACTTTTTATGCAAATCCCCAAAATAAAGGGGAAAAGATTTTGCACACTTTAGATGTACACAGGCAGTTGCGTTATTATTTGAGCAGGACTAAAGGGTTCAGGCAGTCTCAGCAGTTATTTGTTTCTTTTGCTTTGAGTTCTCAGGGCAGGCCTGTGTCAAAACAAACTATTTCTAAGTGGATTGGGTTTTGTATTGCTTTCTGTTATTCCCATCATGGTAAGGAGATTCCAGTTGGAATTAGGCCTCATTCCAATAGGGCTACTGCCACTTCGACAGCTTTTTTAAGGGGGGTGGCAACTAAGGATATTTTGGAGGCAGCTACTTGGAGTTCAGTGCATACTTTCTCTAAGCATTATCACCTTCCACTTTACTCTAAATCTAGGGCTGGTTTTGCCACTGCTATTTTACAGGGCATTTTGGCAGCTCTTGCTGCTTTATAGTTGTGCCATCCTCCCTTACCTCTGCTTTGGGATTCTACCCAAGTGTAAGGACTGCAGCAATGTGAGATGAAGAACATAGTACAGTTTTGTACCTACCATAAATGTAGATGTTCGAAGATCCACATTGCTGCAGTCCAATTAACCCTCCCTCCTTCCCCTCTGTTTTTAGAGGCGGTGGTGTGGGGTGGATGGTAAATATTGTATTTATTGTATATATTGTACATAGTGTTAGTGCAGGGTGGTGGCTTGGTGGTTTGCTGTCTTTTGGTTTTGACCTTTCTTTTAGGGTCTTCTGACATCTGGGGCAAGAAAAGACTGAGGATATGACGTCGGTCATGCGCATTTGTACCCTGACGTCCTGATGTCAGTCTAATGCGCCTTGACCGACGTCAGCCTTATACTTTGATATTCGGGCCGACCGAGGACAGCGGACTACCCAAGTGTAAGGACTGCAGCAATGTGGATCTTCGAACATCTACATTTATGGTAGGTACAAAACTGTACTTTTCATTTGGGGGCTGATGAGCTTCTAATTTCCAAACACCCCTCCCTGTCCATGGTGTTTACGCACCACGTGTCATATACTTCCCCTGAATGCTGCCTTTTCTGTCTTCCGACCCAAACTACCTCATCAAAAATACCTACTATCCTTCTCCAACATCCCACTCTCACCTTACCAAAAAAAAGGGCAATCTTTTCCCAACAAGAATTTCACACCATACATAACTGTCCATTTAGCTGTTGTGGTGGTGCTGCAGTAGCGTTGTTGCCTCACAGTAAGACATTTTCCTGTTCGATTCTCAGTGAGAACGTCTTCTGTGTGGAGACATGCGTGAATGGGAGTACCTTCGTTGAAGGTTGTGCATCAGGGCCAGCAACTCAGCACGTAAAGATCTACTGCCATTCATTAGCGGACTGGAGTTCCGCTGTGGCGACCCCTAACCAGGAAATGCCGAAAGACACAACATAATTGTCCATTTCGCACTCGCTTACAAGTGCCTTAATCACTCTGTATCCAACAGCCCTTGTTCTGGCCAGCAAATAAATTATCCGCCCTTGCAAGTGTCTAACCCAGGACCCTGTACACCATAGCCACAGCAATTTACCACTAAGCCATCTGAGCTGCAGATATGTGTGATGTTTTCTCAAACATATCATGCAGCACAGTCATTCAACAGTAGGGAAAATGTATTTTTATATTTATATATATGTGTGTGTGTGTGTGTGTGTGTGTGTGTGTGTGTGTGTGTGTGTGTGTGTGTGTGTGTGTGTGTGTGTGTGTGTGTGTGTGTGCGTGTGGAGTGCATTCAGGCATCAGATCCACACTCTGAAACCCCTTCCTCCACAGTTGCACTGTTCTGCATTGCTATGAAACAGAGCATCACATGTTGACCGAGCCACACATTAGGGAGAGATATATATGGGCAGATCATCATAAATGTGCCTATTAGAAACCTATGAAGTTTGTGTATGATACATTTCACATTACCATGACTGTTCTGAAGGTGGTGAGGTCTGAAACTCATGTGTCTATCATGACTTCATTGCTTCCACCTTCAGCTATTTGCCAGACTAATATACATGTTTGGAAGAACGGAACAAACACTATGATGGCTTAAATCTTGACATTCTCTGCAGATCTGCACAGTTGACAGGTATGGCCCACTGCCCACAGGGTCAGATGCTATGTCCATAGCAGTTCAGCAGGATATCATTACAAGTCTTGATGGTGCACATAAATCTTTCAACATCATCTATCCCATTATTATAGACCAAGTACTACATTCAATTACATGCTATCTATCCCGTTATTACAGACCAAGTACTACATTCAATTACATGCTAACATGTTTCACATACCTGTTTTTTATTGTGCTCTCTTCTGTGTACCACTTGGATGTCTTCTTTGTTTGGTTTGTTTTTTGTTTGTAGTATTTTTGTTTTTTAGTATTTTTTTATTTAATTTCTCTCTCTTAACTACAGGGATTGAGCTGGTTTGAATAGGTTGCAGTATGGCTTTTGTAGGTGATGCTCATGATCAGGTGATGGCCTCTGCACCAGTTGGTGTTCCCCACTTGCTAATTGCAGGCAGCCAGCTGTGTAATACTTCCAATAGCCAATGTCATAGCATCCCACTACCATAAATGACTACATCATGTGGGTGTTGTCCCTTCACCTTTCCTGTATGGAAGACATCCTTCCTGTGTGTGGGCAGCAGTGTTACAGACAGCAGGAAGGAATACCTCTTACAACAAGACTCGCAGACACAGGCCAACTGCATGTTTGTATAAGGTTCCAGACTTAGGGACAGTGTGTAAGTATTGCTGTTATATTGCATTGAATATTGCTAGTTTAATAGGGTTTGTGTGTACATGCTAGTTTTGCATGGAATGCAGTCTGCCTGCATAGCTCTCAACTGTGGGCCAGTCCACATGATGGCCAGAAGATTGGCTGTTATGTTTTGTCTGTTCACCACACAGGTCTTGTCTCTGACATATCAGTGGCATTCTCTCTGACTGCTATCAGTAAATGGCAACATCCATTTGTGTTTCTGACTTCATATTCCTGAGTAAGGGTATGTTGCAACCAATCCTGTAACACCAAATTTCACAATGTATAACAGCAATATTTCAAATATAGCCCTGTGTTTCAGCCTATGTCCTCCACCTGGATACCAGGCTTTGTCCATGTGTCATGCAGTAAGAGGTTGTTAGGTAATGGCCTATCATTATTTATTGCTGGCATTCCTGCCATCATTCCAGTGATGATGTGGACTCCCACAAAAATTGTGGGGTAGGGTCCATATATATGAGTGCTATAGCTGGGCAAAATGTGTGTGACCTTGTACAGTCCAGAGGTCAGTGTATGGAGAACACTGTTATATGCCCTTGTAAGACATTTTATGGGGGGAGGGGTATTAAATGTTTTTAACCTAGGCTGTTACAACATGTGAGGGATATCAGTAATAAGAAACATTAAGGTATTTGGCTGTACATTTTCATACGTTTCACCATGGGAACAGTGGTGGGCTAGAGCTTACTGTCTTACACACAGTTCTGTTTGTCAGTGTGATAGTGATGTTTTAAGTTAAGCATTATGTAACGAATACATTTACATTGTGACAACTAATACTTTTCCCCCTAGGGGCTGAGTACAGAGAGTAATTGGAGGCTGCTGAAACTACATCTGTAATTAAGTGTTGATTGTTCCTATCTTCAAGGCAAGCGTTTTTATACTGTTGTACTACTTGAAGGCCTTTTACTGTATCATATGTTTTGTTTGAGAGTTGCATTAATCAGTTATGTATTTTAAACACCTAACTGCTATAAGAAATGGCATAAACAACTGAAATAGTACACAAATAAGCATTTCTATGTATGCAAACTTGTGTGGTGTCATGTCCATTGCATTGTGTGTGGGTATATCTTTAATGCAATAATTCTCGTTTGCAGGAAAGAATCAAACACTGGCCATTTTAAAAGGTGGCAATTGTAGGAATAATGGCTGTTTGATTTGATGTGCACCCTCTATATATACTCTTTATATATATATATATATATATATATATATATATATATATATATATGTGTGTATGTATCTTTGGAATGTTTACTGCTTCCACATTGTACATTCCCTATGGTAGATCGACTGTTCTGCATGATATGTTAGAGAAATCATCCCGACATCTTACAGCTGAGATGGCTTACTGTTAACTTGTTGTGGGTATGTAGTGCAGGGTCCTGGGTTCAAGACTTGCAAGTGCTGGCTATTGTGTTGCAAGGCAGATCAGTTCAGCTGTGGAGGAAGGGATAATGGCAATAACTATAAGAGATCCCTATTTTGGGCCCCTTCACCCCCATTAACAGTGCCTTTGGGCAGATGTTTTGCAGTGAGAGGGTTCAGAGTGTGGATCCAATGTGTGAATGCAATATATATATATATATATATATATATATATATATATATATATATATATATATATATATATATAAATATATATATATAAGGTCTGCGGTGGGAGTGACGGATGCGTTTAAGGTGGAGGTGGTATTACATCAAGGATCAGCTCTGAGCCCTTTCTTATTTGCAATGGTGATGGACAGGTTGACAGACGAGATCAGACAGGAGTCCCCGTGGACTATGATGTTTGCAGATGACATTGTGATCTGTAGTGAGAGTAAGGAACAGGTGGAAGAGACCCTGGAGAGATGAAGATATGCTCTAGAGAGAAGAGGAATGAAGGTCAGCAGGACTAAGACAGAATATATGACTGTGAATGAGAGGGAAGATAGAGGAATGGTGAGGATGCAAGGAGTAGAAGTGGCGAAGGTGGATGAGTTTAAATACTTTGGATCAATAGTTCAGAGTAATGGTGAGTGTGGAAGAGAGTACAGGCAGGATGGAGTGGGTGGAGAAGAGTGTCAGGAGTGATTTGTGACAGACGAGTACCAGTAAGAGTGAAAGGGAAGGTCTACAAGAGGATAGTGAGACCAGCTATGTTATATGGGTTGGAGTGGCATTGACAAAAAGGCAGGAGTTAGAGCTGGATGTGGCAAAGTTAAAGATGTTAAGATATGCACTGGGTGTGACGAGGGTGGACAGTATTAGGAATAAGTATATTAGAGGGTCAGCCCAGGTTGGAAGGTTTGGAGACAAAGCCAGAGAGGCAAGATTACGTTGGTTTGGACATGTGCTGAGGAGGGATGCTGAGTATATTGGGAAAAGGATGTTAAGAATGAAGCTACCAGGTAACTAGAAAAGAGGAAGGCCTAAGATAAGGTTTATGGATGTGCTGAGAGAGGACATGCAAGTGGTTGGTGTGACAGAGCAAAATGCAGAGAACAGGAAGAAATGGAAACGGATGATCCACTGTGGCGACCCCTAATGGGAACAGCCAAAAGATGATGATTTTATATATATATATATATATATATATATATATGTGTGTATGTATATATAAAAAACAGATGTTCATCCTGTTACACTGCTGCAGTTATTATACTTGGGTTATCCTGCCGTCATGCGGTCCCGCAGTCGGCCTGAGTTCCAAAGTCTTGGTCCGGCATCGGTTGCTGTCGCTTCTTCCCTGACGTCAGTGCGATAGGGGTATATAAGATGCAGCCGACTCCATTTTCTTCAGTCTTTCTTGCCGCTCGGTGCCCGAAGCAAAAGCAGTTCGCAGTCCAGAACCGGTCTTCTACAAAGCTAAGTACCCTGTTGGGGAAACTTTTTCTTGCCTCAGACCGATGTCAGTAAAAGTTAATAACTGTATTTCTTGTGGAAAGCAAATACCTCATAAGGATTTCCATTCTTATTGTATCCCATGCCTAGACCCAGACCACTACGTCACAGGTTGTCGATTTTGTGCTAGGTTTAACAAGCGCCCTATTAAACGTCGGTTTGATTTTGCCCGACATTATTTTGGCAGAAAATTCAATTATACCATGCCGTCTGAACTACCGATGACCGGAATACACAAAAAGCGCAAAGACAAGGACAGGCATCCGAGGCCCAAAACTGACGACGAAGCCTCTTCTAGGCCAGTCGCCGGTTCTCCAGTTTTCAGCGAGGCGCCTTCACAGCCCCTGATGACCACTTCTTTAGAACCTCAGGCCACCTCTGACTCCCACGTGGAGATGGCTGGGCCTTCAGACGCACCAGATTTACAGCCTACCGAGTCTAACCCTTCAGAGGGATCCAGAGTAGCTGAGCAACCCGTAGCTTCAGAGGGTGTTTTCAGACCTACTCAGTTAACCATTAAATCTTCTGCTAAGTCTAAAACTCCTTTAAAAACAAAGAAACAAATTCAACATTCACCAGGACAGGCCTCCATGCCTAAGAAGCAAATGCTCAAAATGGCCGAAGACTTAATCACTCTGATCAGGGGCTCCCATCCCCCTCCTGATAAAAGGCCTAGACAGGATGCAGACTATGACTCATCCGACCAGGTATCCATCTCTTCAGATTCATCTTCAGACCTAGGATACTCTTTACCCCCCTATGAGGATTCTGATGCTGAGGAATCTATTCCTTCGGCCTCTCCGCCAGAGGACTACTCCTTTGGGGAAACCTTGCATACCATGAGGGAGCATTTCCATTGGGAGGGCCAGGATTATTCAGAGTCCAAGAAAAGGCTCAGAGATTTCCTTTTATTACCCCAACACAGACCCCTTGCTATTCTGCCAGTGTTAGATATTGTGGATGATGTGTATACTGAATCCAGTTTAAATCCTGATTCTTAACCTCCTGCTCCAGTTAAGCCAGACAGATACTACAGAGTCCCTGACTCTCTCAAATTTCTTTATAAAAGCCCTGCTGCTGACCCTGAAACTATTTCTCAGGGCCCCAAAGGGGTAAAGGGCTCCACAGCAAAGAATCCAGTCCCCTCTGACAGAGATTCCAGAGCATTAGACAGATGGGGGAAGAAAGTATATACATCTGCAACTTTAGCAATGAGGGCCTTAAATTGCCAGTTTCACATGCTAAAATATCAGCAATATTTGATGTCTCAGTTGAAACAAAAAATGCTTCCAAACTCAGATCCTCCTAATTATAAAGAAATGCAGGATTTATTGCATGCAGCTGAACAAGTGGGAAAACATACTTTGCAATGTGGTTTTGATTCATTAGAGGCCTCCTGTAGAGCAGCAGTTACAGGATCTGTTATTAGAAGACATGCTTGGTTAAAAGAACAGACGTTACCAGATCATGTTAAAGCAATAACATTGGATGCACCTTTGCAGCAGGATGTTTTATTTGGAGTTAAGGCAGAAGAGGTATTAAAGAAAATGGAGGATAAGGCAAAATCTATGCAAACGGTGAAGGATTTCTTACAGGTTCAGCATCCTCGATTTAGTAGAAATTGGCCAACAAAGAATTGGCCCTTTCCAGTTACAGACAGACCTCAAAGGGGCAGATACAGATGTCCAAGAGGTAGAGGTCAACCACAAGGTCCTTACAGGCCTTGACAATGGGGTGCTTCAACCCAGAAAGAAGGGGAAGACAGGCCTCAACCTTACAAAAAACAGCCCAATTACTTCCCACTACAGCTGCCAAAGAGTTCGCTCTTGGCAGCCCCCTTGGGAGGAAAACTGGCACTTTTGTGTCACAATTGGCATATGATCACCAAAGACAAATGGGTTCTCAACATTGTATCTCAAGGTTACAGGTTCCACTTTCACACTCTGCCAAGGCTAAAAGGAATGCCAAATCTGCCACCAAATCAATGGGCAGAGGCTCAAAGACAAATTACAGCACAGCACTCATGGACATGAGAGATATTCAAAAGGTACCAACACAGGAGCAAGGACAAGGATTTTACTCAAGACTCTTTCTGGTTCCCAGAAAGGACAAAGCCTGGAGGCCCATTTTGGATCTTTCTTCTCTAAACACTTACCTGGATGTTCCAAAATTCAAAATGTTGACACTACAGTAGCTTCTTCCCATGCTGGGCAAGAAAGCTTTGCTCGTAACTTTGGACCTCAAGGAGGCATACCTGCATGTCCCTATCAGACAAAACTGCAGAAGATACCTCAGATTCATAGCTGGTTCAATGCACTACCAATTCTCTGCACTGCCCTTTGGCTTATCTACTGCGCCCAGGGTCTTCACAAAGTGCCTGGCACCAGTAATTGCATTTTGCAGACAGAAAGGAATTCAAATGTATCCGTAACTGGACAACTGCCTGACTCTGAGAACAAGGACATTCTTCTAAAGCATCTGGTGTGTGTAAAAGAGTTAAGTTGCCTAGGGTACACACTAAATGAAAAGAAATCAAAACTAGTGCCCTCACAAGAGATAATATTCCTGGGTGCCAGCTTGAATACAACGGCCCAGATGGCTTATCTCACACCAGAGAAGCAAGAACAACTGACTCAATATTTTCAATTGATGTTAACAAAGACCCTGCTCCCTGCAAGAAAAATTCTGCAGGCCTTTGGTTACATGGCATCTTGCGTACTACTAATTCCATATGCCAGACTGCATATGAGGAAACTACAGTGGTACCTAAAGAGTGTCTGGTCTCAACACGGTGAAAGTTTGGAAACCGTAATACCACTAATTCCTTGCCTTCAACAGGAGTTTCGATGGTGGGCTCAAGCATGTCACCTCAACAAGGGACAGCCTTTCACTCAACCCACTGCCAGGCAAACACTGACAACAGATGCATCGGATTACGCCTGGGGAGCACACATGGCAGGAAAATGTATTCAGGGCAAGTGGCCCGCAGAACAAAGGCATCTTCACATCAATCAAAAAGAGATGCTAGCTGCACAAAATGCCCTTATAGTTTTCAAGGACCTTCTGCATCCAGGACAACTACTACTAAAGACGGACAATACCACAGTTATGTGGTACATAAACAAGCAAGGGGGCACTCATTCTTATCCCCTCTGCAGACAAGCCATGACCTTGTGGAACACAGCTCTAACCTATCGAGTTCATCTGCAAGCACAATTCCTGCCAGGAGAGAAAAACACACTGGCAGACGACTTAAGCAGAAACTTCATGGATCCGCACGAGTGGAAATTACATCCACAAATATTCAGAATGATAACACAAAAATGGTGGAGCCCAGACATAGATCTGTTTGCATCCCCAACGAACTATCAGCTGCAGAAATTCTGCACAAGGATTTACCACCCACAAGCATGGAAAGTGGATGCCTTCTCATTCAGCTGGAAAAACCTACAAGTATATGCTTTCCCACCAGTACCTCTTCTAACAAAGGTACTCATAATAGCCAGGCAAGAAAAGCCAAAGATGATCCTGATTGCCCCAGACTGGCCACGCCAGCAGTGGTACCAAATCTTAAAGAACTTAGCACAAGGTCCACCCTGGATTTTACCTCAAATCCCACATCTTCTGACTCAGCACAACAATCAGATACTTCACAGCCACCTAAAGACTTTAAACCTGGCTGCATGGCAGATTCCTTAGAAAAGCAAACAATGCCTCTCTCCAAAGCTGTTATGGATGTCATTCTGGAGGCCAGAAGGCGTAGCACCAGGAAAGCCTATTCAGATAAATGGAAGACATTCTGTGCCTGGAACCAGGCTCACAGCCTTGACCCTCTTGTCCCAAATATTCCTCAGATACTACAATATTTAAATGAGATGCTGGACAAAGGCTGTCCTTTTCATCCATCAAGATCCATGCCTCTGCCATCTCTGCTCATTACAACACGGACCCACCTATTTTTTCTAATCCTTTGCTAAAACAGTACCTCAGAGGGGCTAAAAACATAAGACTGCCCCGTAGAGCACCAACTCCAACTTGGGACCTCAACTTCGTGTTGGAAAAATTAACTTTACCTCCTTTTGAATCAGCTAACTCAGCAGATTTAAAATATGTCTCTTGGAAAACTGCTCCGCTCCTGGCAATTACCTCAGCACAAAGAGTTTCAGAATTACAGGCACTAATGGCAGTGGAACCTTTCATCATTTTCCACCAAGACAGGATGTCTTTAAGAACAAACCCTACTTTTATGCCAAAGGTGGTATCAAATGTGGCTCTAAACCAAACTATTCACTTGCCAACTTGTTATCCAAACCCACAGAATAAAGGGGAGAGACTTCTGCATTCTTTGGACATACACAGGCAGTTACACTTCTACTTGGACAAAACCCAAAGCTTTCAGGAAAACTGAGCAATTGTTTGTAGCATATGCTGCAGGAGCACAGGGAAAAGCCATTTCTAAACAGACCATTTCAAAATGGATAGGACACTGCATACGTTTCTGCTATACACACCATGGGAAAACTGTACCTAACAGCATTAGGTCTCATTCTACCAGGGCAACAGCCACTTCAACTGCCTACCTCAGAGGAGTACCTACCAAGGACATTTTGGAAGCAGCAACTCGGAGTTCTGTGCATACCTTTACCAAGCATTACCACCTGCCTCTTTACTCTAAATCCAGAGCTGGCTTTGCCACTGCAGTGCTGCAGGGCCTTATAGCCACCCCTAATGCCTTGTAGAACCATCCACCCTACCTCAGCTTTGGGATTCTACCCAAGTGTAATGACTGCAGCAGTGTAACACGATGAACATAGTACAGTTTTGTACCTAACATAAATGTAGATGTTCGAGTGTATACACTGCTGCAGTCCAGGTTACCCTCCCTCCCTCCTTCCCCTCTTACTGGCTGGTACATACCTAACTCTTCTACCCTTTACTACCTATGGGGAGTATTTGCTGGTAACTGAATTTTTTTGATTACTTTTCATATGTATGTTTTATTAGCAATTTGTATTGCCTACCATTTTGGGGGCACCTGACATCTGGGGCAAGAAAAACTGAAGAAAATGGCATCGGTTGCATCTTATATACCCCTGTCGCACTTATGTCAGGGAAGAAGCGACAGCAACCGACGCCGGACCAAGACTTTGGCACTCAGGCCGACTGCGGGACTGCCTGACGGCAGGATAACCCAAGTGTAATGACTGCAGCAGTGTATACACTCGAACATCTACATTTATGGTAGGTACAAAACTGTACTATATCTCTCTCTATATATATATATATATATATATATATATATATATATATATATATATATATACATACACAGATATTTATTTATATATATATATATATATATACACAGATATTTATTTATATATATATATATATATATATATATATATATATATATATATATATACAGATATATATACAGATATTTATATATATATATATATATATATATATATATATATATATGTAATATATATATATATATATATATATATGTACATATATATATATATATATATATATATATATATATATATATATATATTTATATACATACACTCACACACACATATATATCTACATATATAAATACATTTTCCATACTGTTGAATGACTGTGCTGCATGATATGTTTGAGAAAACATTGCATTTATGTTCAGCTTAAATGGTGTAGTGGTAAATCACTGTGGCTATGGTTTTCAGGGTTCTGGGTTTGAGACTTGCAATGGCTGATTATTTTGTTGCTGGGCAGAACAAGGGCTGTTGGGTACAGAGTGATTAAGGCACTTTTAAGCAGTTGTAAGTAGGTTTGCACAGCTGTAAGCAATGCTAACCTCCAGTTAAATACGCTTACAGACAGCCTGACAGTGCTTAATCTGTGTAGCCATTGCTTGCCACCAAGCAAACAGGCTTAAACCCACTTACTACTGCATAAAAGAGCTTACTCCCGCTTACCCCCGTACTAATTTCTTTAAGATAGGAAAGTGGTGAAAAAGGGGACACGGAGAGGGAAAATCAATAGGGAAAGTAGCTAGGGATGTACAGGACGGGTGTAGGGAAGGTCCATAGCTGCCCATTTCTTCTGCAGCAACAGCTGTGCATATGTAATGAATTTGGAGGTAGATTTGGACACTCAAACCCCTGAGAGAGGAGTGAGGACAACAGTAATGTGTTGTGAATCCAATTAGACCAGATTACATGTGTCCAGTGGACACACTTGCAAAATGTACAGCTATGTATGGGGCGAAATTTTTTGGGGGGAACAGATTGCCCTTTTTTAAGATGAGAGTGGGATGTTAGGGATAGATAGTAGGTATATTTGAGGAGGTAGGTTGGGTAGGAAGACAGACAAGACAGCATACATGGGCAGTATATGACACATGTGAAGGTTAAGCACCTTGGATGGGGAGGGATGTTTGGAAATCAGAAGCCCATGAGCCCCCAAATGGAAACAGTGGGACTGAGATCCCCACACGTAGGCAGTCACCACTGCACCTTCATGGCCCCAAAGCTGGCTGTGCTGGTGGCTGAGCAGGAGGGGCAGGCTTACCCTCTAAATGTGTCATGTGGCCGTCTTGCTGGCATTGCAGATCTCTCGCTACGCACCAATCCTTGGACCTGATTTCAGGTGACAGGATCCTGTTCACGCCCGCTCCCTGGGGGGGGGGGCTCGAGCCCCATCCCTGAGGCGGTTCCACCCCAAGGTGGTGCAGGACCAGCGGATGAGGAGATCCCGGAGTGGGTCCCAGGCACGCTGGGGCCCGGTGCCATGGCCATATGAGGTGGGTCTGCTGGAACTGGCCTTCCCGTATGTGCTATGGTGTTGCAGTTTTAAAACATATATGGGTTAGTAATAGTCAACACAATCCAGGATTAATTTTAACAGCATGCATAGATATTCCCATTAACCCAAAACACCAGATTTGGAAGAGTTGCATAGCAAACAGAACACATGCATATATGGAACCACAGTGGCCATTACAATAACATGCAGATTACATCGATAGCAACAGGCCACCAATGATAGTATTTCAACATGGAACATTAATAGAAACACATTGTAATATTTATTGAACAATAGGACATATGTCCCAACAGTAGCTTTGGTGTAAACATACCCATTGATTTGTGTACTTAGATTATTGGTGCAGATATGGTGGGGGGAATAGATGTCAATTAACAACTTGTATATCCTTGTAGTACTCACAACTTTTTAATGATCATTGCCCTAATTATTAAGGTACAAGTATTATTACAATACCCTGTGGCCTTGGTTTGGGCAGTGGTGTGTTTGTACACAGTGTATACTTCAACTGTCTTGTAGCTAAATTCTTACATCTCTTACCTGGAAGACCTGTGAAGGGACAGTTTAACACTGCCTGACTGTTTCTACACATATTCCCAGATTCAAAGTTAATATTATGCACATACCTCTCGGTCTCTTAATGCACACACTCTGGACAAAGCTTGACAACATGGGGGTACAAATAGGGACATGGTTTGAATATTCCTGTCATAAATTTGGAGAGTTGCATGAGTGATAGGATTTGTTGTAATATACATATTCTGAAGGTTTTGAGATCTGAAAATCGTATGTATGTCATTATTTCGTGACTACATTTCTGAGATAATCCCACTGATTTGCCAGGGGGACAGAGGAACAGGCAGAAAATATGAGTCAGTTACCTGGAGATTCAAAAAAAATTTGTGGATTTAAGAGGTATGATTATGCATACAGTTTACTACCACTCCCAGGATTTGAACCATGGCTGTGTCTGCTAAGAATACAACAATTTAAGTCGCAGTAGTGTGTGCTATTTGATTATTGCTGTCTATCTCGTCAGTGTTTTCTGTCTAAGTCTCACTTGGTTGTACAATCTGATCTTGTACTTAACAGTCTTATACAGACATTCCTAGACATTTTTTATGTAGCACAGTGTGGGTAACAGTGGTTAATACAACATTACTATTCAGAGAATACAACAATAAATGCCATACATACTAGCGTAACACAACCAGTCCAGGATTTAGAGGTTTATTGCTAGGCAGTTACAGTTTTATTTAAATATGACCTGTATGGGACTATTACTGTCATATTATCTGGTTTGTGCAGTACAAACCATACAACAGTTTTTATACTGCCAGATGACTTTCTACTACTTTATATTTATTTAGTATGACTACTACAAGCAGGATTGTTACTCACCAGTCTCGTGATGCAGTCTTTGCAGCCTACTTGCATGGGCTTCCTGATTCACAGCCCACTCAGCTGCAGCTGTAAAGGAAATAGAGACATATTTAGGTATGCCTATCCATCACATATGCACACTGGACTTTAGTAAACAGTAATGGTATGACTACTTACACACTGCTGGGACATCACCCCTCTGCCTTGCTTCTTGGACCTACTCATCCAAGTGCTCCCTCTTTCTCCACTTCAAGTCGGCATAGCGGTGCCTGATCTGCTCACCAGTCCGAGGGCTATCAATGGCACTGGTGAGATCACGGGCAAGATGGTCCCAGGCTTCCGCTTTATATTGTGAGCCCTGGTACTGGCCCTGCAGCAGTCTCTCATCATGGTTTTTTACCAGGAGTCCTACCATTACCTTGGAATCCTGTATGACCAGCGCTGTGCCTGGAATCACAATCCTTCTCCAGCTCCTGCCATCCTGCCTACAGTGGGAAGCTGCAACCAGTTATGAGCTGTATTCCTGGCTGTGGGGTTTAAATATGGCCAATATCTTGCCCTTTGCCGTGATTGGATGGTTTTGAATATGCGGAGCTAAGCTAAGTTATGGGCAAACCTGCTTAGCTAAGGTTGGCATTGCTTAAAGGGACAGGTTTAGCACTGCTTACCAATGGGCAAATCCACTTAGCTGGGCTACTCATTGCATAGCAGTCATATTTGCACAATGCTTACACCTGATAAGCAGAGCTGTGCAATGCTTAGCATTGCTTATTTTTCATATTATAGACTATCTGCTGTATGGCATTAATTCATCATTCATTACATATTATAAATTTGTTTACTATCCCTGACATCCCCCAATGTGCTTTCATTACATTTATTCATGTGTGACTGTATGTATGGGGCACTTGTGTTTATATGGGGATTTCACAACTTTATTAAACTGACACCTCACATCTGGACCTAATGTAGTACTCTGGTTAACAAGTATATGTTATTTAGTAGGTAATACTAAAAAAAATGTTTATGTACTGCTTTCACATGTAAAATGTGAATTGGTTACAGTGGGGATCAAACTGGAAATGACTGCTTGCAAAGCATAGCTCTAAGCACTACACTATTGCAATTCTGCTTATGTTGGATGTCTCTTGGTATTTAACTTCTTGTGGTGTTTAAGCTGGACTAAGCGTAGCTAAGCAATGGGCACACCTGCGCAGCTACGCTTAAACTTTGTCGCATTTATAAAAAAAAAAGTTTCGTTGTGTTATTTTATCTATACCCTTCAGAATATCCCTGCTAATGCTGAACCTGTTATTTTATCAACTTTCTGCTTTGTGGAACAATTGTCCCTTTTGGCTTTGTCCACATTCCTTACTCTGACGGGTTGGGGGGTGTACGCTATGTGCTTATGCTACCTGTATTGTCCTAATAACTTTTGGCTTGGGAGCATACCTCTCAATCTCTTGGAGCAAAATATCTGGACAAAGCCTAAAATGATGGGGGGGACAAAGAGACAAATTTTAAATATTCCTGTTACAAACTTAAAAAGTTGGTAGAATAATAGATTTTACATTAGCATGATTTTTCCAACAGATGTGTGTAGTCTTAAACTCAAATGTTTTGTCATTATTTAATGACTTCAGTCCTCAGCTATTTGCCAGAAAGGTACAGATTTTAGGGGGAACACACCAAAAATATGAGGCAAACATCTGGGTAGTCTGCAAAAATCTGTACAGTTGAAAGGTATCCTTGGTAGGGACAATTCTCCCTTATGCCTTTGACCACAGATTTGTTTTCCTGACTGGTTGGGGTTGTTATGAGCGTTCTCGCTCATTTTTAATTGCAGAAAGGTAATTCTGGAGGGCAGGGGCAGTGTGTATTGTGAGAGCTCTGCTGTCAGACACACCCCCTGCGCTCGTACACAGAACCGTGTCCGTTTTAGAGCATGGCAGCGCTCTTTCATAAATATGCATGGCGCGCTGCTGTGCTGAACAGGAATGGTCCCTGCCATGCAGGAATAACTTATTCCTGCACGGCTGCTTGCTGAATCCCGGGGGTTGTGTTTGCTTTGAGCTGAAACAGAGATAAGAGTCATAAACAAGTTCCACTTATTTTCTTACAGTTTGCAAGTTAACTCTGTATATTCCAGCCTTTACCATCAACACATTTGCATAGGCATGTAGTTTATATACATTTCTGCTCTTTTCCAGCAGGGTGCACTGTGGTTACAATCTTGACGCTCAGTACAGAGCATATAGTTTTCTTACATTTCTTAGGCAAGCATACAAATCATATTATTATTCACAACTGACGTAGAATTATTTACAAAATTCTGTCTAGCTGGGCTGGCAGCTTTCACACGTGCAAAGAGTAAGATTTCAGGTTTCAGTGCTGACAGCTCTGTAGAAGTGTATTATGCTATTAATTCTTTTAGAGGGCTTTTCGTGTGGTAAAGGCCACATGTAACCTTACAACCCATTGTTCTGAGTTCTGCCTGTGCTGCCATTTTCTGAGTTGGAAGGAAAGGAGTAATAGATTCCTCTTCCTTTTGCTCCTTGTGCTGCTCAGACACTTAACCCATTCCATAGGACAGATGCAGTTTTATTCATGTACAGCTAAGCATGAAATAGAACCCCACAACAAGCAGGAGCTGTTTTAGGATAGCCAACAATAATTAGTAGTCTCTATTGTCATTGGAAAGCTTATTTATTTATTTAAATTAGTTTGGTTAGCAGGACCATTGCAGACTCATGCTGGGTTACATTAGGAGTAGTAAAAACAAAAATATGAATATCAAACCAGAGAAATTAAGTAACATCACTGATACAGTAATGTGCAAACTTAGACACTATGTCCAGCCTTGAATGAAGCTACAAACGGTCATAGTTAAAGGTAAAATTTAGAACAGTTAATATACATATTTACATATGGTAGAAATATTCAGGTGATAAAGAATCATCATCAAGCAAGGAGAGAAAATATAAGAATTAAGTGTAGATAAGATTTTGTTTGTTAGAGGTTAATTCCTATAGTGAAACATTTGCATTTATTATGGTGAATTAGAAACTTTAAAATGGCATTTGAATGTAGAGTGCTTTGTATTATTATTGAGATCAGTTGGGAGAGACTGCCACAGTTTTGGAGCAATCACATAAAATCTGTTGTCACATCAATGTAATTTGGTTGTGGGGAGGTCTGTAATGAGTTTCACTGTGAGTTGAAATTGGGTATCTTGTTAGGTGAGTTTGAAAAGTAGGGTGACTGTGGATTGAAAGGGTAATTAACAAGCTTTAGTAAGAGTGAGGCATTGATGTTCATTTTGCAGGGAGTTGGTGGTGATCCAACAAATTTTATTTGACAGAGATTGTAATAAGGTATTTTTCTTATAGAAAGTAGCAAAAAGAAGGCCATATTCCAAATCGCCAATCCAAGAAACCTTTACTTAAGACAACCCTCCTGGCTGGTGGTGATAGGAAATGGAAAATGTTGTCGGCCCAGAACTGTAGGTAGATGATTTTGGATCTAAGTTTTTGGATGTGTTCATGGTAGGGGACTGACTGGTCAAGCCAGAGTCCCAGGTATCTGAAGGATGTTGTGGTTTCTACCAGGATGAGATACTGATCAAAGACATTGAGAGACTTGGATGTTTTGGAGAGTCTTTGATACTGAAGAGCATAACTTTTGATTATTAAGGGTTGAGAAGAAGCTTCTTCGTAGTGGACCATTTATTTAATTCTTGAGGGTCTGTTAGTAGATGAGTTTGAACAGTGTGATGACCTTCACTGGGTTTTTAGATGACCATGTTATCTGTGTACAGGAGTATTTGTAATTGGGGTAGGTTGAGTGGTAATGTATTTATAAAAATGGAGAACAACAGTAGGGAAAGTATGGAACCTTCCTGGACATCTGAGTCCGTGTATGCAGTCTTTGATAGAGAGGAGCCAATCTTAATTGTGAAGGATCTGATTGAAAGTTAGTCCTTGAACCATTGAGTGGCTTTAGGGCTGATAATGTCTAGGAGGTGGGATGGTAGAATAGTGTGGTCAGCTGTTTCAAAGGTGCATTTTAGTTCAATGAAAGTGGACCCAGTTAGGTTCCCTTTGTCCATGTTGATGAGTATGTCATCTGTTAGTGACCACAGAACAGTTAGAGTACTTTTTCTGGTCCAGAAGCCAGAACAAGTGACACTTATCCAGGAAAGTGGTGAGCTGTTTGTACAGTAACTTTGCCGGGACTTTGCCTAGAGTGGTAAGTATGGAGATTGTCTGAAAATTACTTGTAGAGAGGGGTATGGGATCTTTACGTACTAGTATGATGTAGGCCTATTTTCACATTATCGGTATGGTGTTGGCTGTGAGGCATAGATTGTAGATTCATTTTAATGAGGAGAGAGTGTAATCTCTACAATAATACATGAACCAAGGGCACAGGCTATCCGCACGATTAAGAAATAAAGTGGAATTTCTTCTAGCAGACGTAACTTGTTTTGCTGTGATTTTAGAGAAGTAGAAGAGAGGAGGGAGGAAGGTGTATTGGGGGTTGGAAGGGGGTTGTTAGGGGGTTGTTAGGAGGTGGGAATGTGCTGAGTTGGGGGAGCTTGAATAATTTATTTAGAAAGTCATTGACAGGGAAGGTAGTCTTGTCCATGCAGTTCCACTGCAGTGGTCCTCACAGAGATGCACTTAACGTCAGATGAAAATTGTTTGGGGGAGTGTAGAATGAAAGATTGTCTTGATTTAAATTGGCTGGCTTGTTGCTTGCAGATTGTTTGGTAATATTGCAAAGTTTTTTGTATTAGGATGGTACTGGTATGTATGTTCCTGAGAAGATGGAGATGATTAAAGAATATGTATTAGATAAGATGTAGAAGGGATTGTACTGTATAACATGCTTCTGTTATTACATCATGTAAAGTTAGTACATATAGACATTTCATTAGTTTTTTTACCTGTATAAAGCACCCACAACTTGCTGAAATTAAAACTTAAGTTAGAATACTGCAGTAACTTTACAGTAAATGAGAGTTTACAGACTAACCTCCGACTACAGATTACATTACTGATGGTATGAAAATAAATTTCTTTCATTAGGACCACTGGCAAAAATGGCACAGGGCAAACACTCAACAGCCGTTATCCAGGAATTCTAACTCGAGCCATTGTGGTGACTTTCAGCCTGCAAACTGTGAGTTAGCTTCATCATGCTGGGAATGCAGTCAGCTTTGTCTCCAACATGCACAATATGCACATATTCCAGGAAAATGCTTCAGCGGTGAAAGAAGTCCATATGAACAAGATCAGAAAGAGAAGCAACAACAAATTGTTCAAAATCACAAAATCCAGCTAGACAGGATAGAAGTCCATGCTGTTGGTGAAGGCAAAGCAAGGTCAAACAGGTTGGTATTTACTTTATATATGGACAGTGGTGGATATCTAAAAGTAAACAATTCCACTGGTAACACCACAGTATAGTTCTAAAACACATGGTTAAAACTGAATAATCTATTTGATTAGATTTTGTGATGTGCCAACACTTTTGTTTTCCTGCCATCACCACCACTTTTGGAGGAATTTTGACTCACTGGATTGAAAAATACCTTTCTGGTTCATAGGTTCATATCTTGATACCAGGCAATTTTCTGGTTCATAGGTTCATATCTTGATACCAGGCAATCAGCCTTCAGACCATTATGTGCCTAGTCAAAGAAGCTCATAACTCAGTAGTTCTGAGCTGGAGACAATTTGTGACTCCTTTCCAGTTGTCAAAATTTAACTTTAAAAGTGGTAAGGATCTGCTCTGTTTGGCATGCAGTAGACATTTATTTCAAATGTGGAGTATACATTGGGATATTAATTTGTCACACCAGCATGTCTTAATTGATAAAGCTGTAGATCCTTGGTAAGTAAATTTGAGAAATCACTTTTTTTTTTCTAGCTGTACAAAAAGTCGAGAAGGGTAGGGCTGTTCATCTTGATAGGCTAAGCACAGGTCATCTTAGAGTAGCCAATAAGAAAACAAGTAAAGGGAGATGGCTGACAGCCTATCAGAATAGTTGAGGGTTTTGAAGCCTGTGACCTTTTTTGTTTGGAAATTCTGAGGTCTTTCAAGCTGTGTAATATGATTGGACAAATATGTGTCAAAGGATATATTAAATTCTGTAATGAACCTAGTGAGAGTAGAATAGAAGTAAAACTTGTTTGAATCTGGAAAAGGTAACTTTGGAGACAAGCTGGGCAAGACATAATGGTCAAAAGTAAATGTATTGTATACAAAGGCACCAAGAACTCCGATAACCATAACGGCTTAGAGTACACCATTAATGTGCTGAGACAGAATTTTTTGCTTACTAAATTGAACACTGCTACATTTTATGTATTTAGTATGAGGGTATTTTCTTTGTACTAGTATTGGCATAGTCTGACCCTAGGTGACGCGACTAAGTATGAAGGTGATACCCAATGCACAACATATGGCTTTACGTGTAGTTTGACTGGTTTGTCTGTGACAAAGGCTTTGATAAGTCAGGGTATGCTGTGTGTACAGCAGGACCACTGTTTACTGCTTCACTGTATTTTTGAAAGTTAAAGTTGAGGAGACAGGCTCTGCCTTTGACAAAACCATACTGATTTTGGGTCCAGTCTTTGGAGTTTTCCAGTATCAGAACTGTTGAGATCAAAGATTATATGTTCCATAGATGTATATACAAGACTGGTAAGGCTAATGGGCCTGCAGTTGCTAGGGTCAGTGGTACAGCCACTTTTATATAAAGACATTACACTGGCTCCATTCCACTGGCATTAAAAAATGTAAACCATGGAGAGACTCAACATTTTAGTAGGAGTTCAGAAAATTCATACTTGGTACTCAGAATGAGGCAGCCTAGTATATTACCAGGGCTCACTGATATGGTGCACTTAGCTTTGAGAGGGCCATGACAACTTGTTCTATAATGATTTCAGGAGGTAGGTGGGCCTGAGGAACTGTGGAAACCGTTACAGATGTAGACAGTGAAAGCTTAACACTAAACCCACAGAAATATTAGCCTTCTCCTGGGGGATCAGAATAGGCATTATTGCTTAGGATAAGTTTCAGGCACTATTGGATGTTGGTTCGTAGCTTCCTATCTGAAGAAAGGATTTATCATTACTCATGGTGGCAGTAGTTATACTGAGTTCAGCAGCAGTTACTCTTGAGTTCCTCTTTAACCTTTAATTTCTTAGTGGCACCCTTAAGATTTTTGTTATCCTGCTTCACTTTTCTCTTTGAGGATATGCTATATGTGCTGAGTAACAGCTGTTTCTTATTATTTGGTTTGCTGATACAGGCGGTCTAATTTTGATTGTAATGAATATACTATTACGTTAGACATTTTAAAGTACAGGCTGCACAGAATTAACTTAGTAGCATAATTTGTAGTGCTGGTCTGTATTCATTTCTGCTTTAACTAATTAGTTAATTTAATTGCTGTTTTAACAACTTTTTAAAAACTAATAACTACTGAAGAGGCACATTTCCTTATCTGAACAATAGTCTGTTTAAGTAGATTGCTCAGAGCGGAACATCTGCACTTTAGAAGATGTGAGACTCACACTTAGGTCAACAGATCATGAACCGTTTGAATCTCACTTGATTAAAATCATAACGATTTAAGTCGTACTCTTATTCATCTTTTATCTCCCATTAAAAGTAAATGATTTTTGTTGCATTTCATTTTTAAAAGTGAAGAGTGTGCAGCCAGTATTCATTTTGTGCAACAGTAGGCATAAAAGATCAGGGGGATGAGGTCCCAGATCTGGCTTCCCAGGACAGCCCTTGGCCCATCCACTCAGATGGCTCCCCCAGCTGGCCCTGGGTCCAAGATGCTCTGACAGCATTAACTCCACTTCGCTGGGGGCCAGGGGGAGAGGATCCCATATCTGGCTTCCCTGGATGGTCTTCAGCCCTCTCCTGGAAGCCGCGGCACCATCTCCAGTGATGGGGTCACCCCTTAAGCATGGGAACCTAGATCCTCTGCGCCGTCTGCACCCAGATGCATTTTGTCTATCTGGACTGAGGTACTGGAGAGGCAATGGGAGGCGGCAACTGGGGACCTCCACTCAGATGGGAGATACTGCTGTCGGGGAACACTCAGACTGTGCTCCCTCTCCTCTTGGCTGGGCTATCCCACCATCATTAAGCAAAATCCTGCTGGTGATCTAGACTGGAGGGGGGGAGAAGGAGCAGAGCGCAGGCAGACTGAGGATGGGTCCCCCTTCCCTGCTATGGTGTGGATCCTTCCCCACTGCCTGCAACTAAAGCCTGGCTTAAGGGCTGACTTTCAATAGATCACAGCTTTTGATGCTCTGTTATATATGAAAATCTGACCCAGAATCGGGTCGTCTATGAATGTATGAATGATTTAGCACCCAATTCCCCAAGAGTGTGCAGTGCACTGCTGGAGAGAGGTGGCCCTTTCCATCTGCATTCTGAGCCAGTGACGAGTGGCACTCCTAGCCAACCGGAGATCTGCAGTGCCATGGTATTATGTTTAGACAGAATTCTGACTTGTAGGTGTTCAGTCATAATCCCACAGATGGTAGCTTTGCACCATTGGCTCCTCAACCAAGCACATATACCAAATGTCTGAATGTGCGTTTCCTGTCATACTGAGCCAGGATTACTATCACAACAATACATCACCAATAGGGTAAAACTAACCTGTCTCATGATGGTCTAAACCCAGCTCACATTCCCTATTAGTGGGTGAACAGTCCAATGCTTGGCAAATGTGAATCCTGCTTCACAGTGATAGGAAGAGCCAATATCCAAGGATCAAAAAGTGATGTCACTATGAAAGCCTGGCTGCCACAAATTGGTTATCCCTGTGGTAACTTTAATGACACCTCCTGCTGAAAAATCAAAAAGCCAGAGGTATAGTGAGGCCCCACTTTCACGATCTGTATTCATACGGAAAATCAAGATCAAGCATGCTTTTGCCCTTTTGCTCCACAGGAGGTATCAGTTTTCCCTGAGCTTGCCTTAGGACAGCTGCATTACTCTGACAGGTATACTGCCCCAGTCAAACTCCTCATCTGTCACTGTCCCCAGAGTGGGTCGCGCCTGGGCGATTGGAGCCGAGTGCCAGTGGGGCTCACCCCTCTGCCTCACTAGTAAATGAAAACACGATAAGAGTAGTGGTATTTCACTGGCAGCCGAGGACTCCCACTTATTATACACCTCTCGTGTCTCTTTACAGTGCCAGACTAGAGTCATGCTCAACAGGGTCGTCTTTCCATGCTGATTCTGCCAATCCTATTCCCTTGGCTGTGGTTTTGCTAGATAGTAGGTGGAGACTGTGGGAATCTCATTCATCCATTCATGCACGTCACTAATTAGACCTGGCTCCCGGCTGGACTGTCCTTAAGAGATTCATGGTTGCTTCCACCGTTTACCCATGCTTCATTGAATTTAGTCATTTTCACATCCAGAGCACTGGGCAGAAATCACATCGCTTCTCCACCCATCTCGGATCTTTGCAGTGCTTTGTTTTAATTAAACAGTTGGATTCCTCCAGTCCGCACCAGTTCTAAGTCGGCTGTTAGCTGCCAAATGATGCAGGATACAGGTCGGGACCAGCATCCACCACAGCTGAAGTGATCCACAGTAAGGGCCTTGTGCACATCCAAAGTAACTGCCGTCATCCCCCTAGTCCCCTCGAGAAGGCGAGATGGTGAGTGGCGATGCTTTCTCCAGCAGTGGCATGTACGCAGCTCCACTTCACACCTGAGCCTGACCAACTCAGCCCTTGGGGCCAATCCTTATCCCAGAGTTATGGATCTAGCTTGCTGACTTCCCTTACCTACATTGTTCTAACGTGCCAGAGGCTGTTCACATTGAAGAACTGCTGCGGATATGGGTATGGCCTGGCGTGAGACTTACACCCTCTCCCCCAGATTTTTAAGGGATGGTGAGGGCTCACCTGACGCCGCTGGAACCGTGATGCTTTCCAGGGTGCAGGCCCCTCTTTTGGGACAAGCCCATTCCAGGGAGCCCAGCCATTTACAAAGAAAAGAGAATTCTCCCAGGGGCCCCCACTGGCTTCTCCAGGATCATTTGTGTCACTGCTGTGAACGCCGTGCGGCTCCCATCTCTGCCTCTCCAGATTTGGGATCTGAACCAGACTCCCTTTTGATTGGCCAAGGGCAATGGAGGCCATTGCCCATCCCTTTGGAACAGCACTTGCCTATCTCTCAGGACCAGCTGACCCATGTTCAGCTGCTGCTCACATAGACCCATGCTTCCCTTTGGCTTTCAAAGCGCTCTCTTGAATATTTGCTACTACCACCAACATCTGCACCAGTGGCGGCTCCACATGGGCCCTTGCCCAGGGCTTCAGTGCAACAGCCCCCTTGGATTCCTGGACCCAACACTCAAGCTGCATCCATTTTCAGGGCTAGTTGATTTGGCAGGTGAGCTCTTACCCATTCCTTAGCAGATTCAGACTTTCATAGCCGTCATCCTACTGTCTACATCAACCGATACCTTTCGGGTATCTGAGCATCGGCATTGGGTGCCTTGACTTGGCATTTGGTTCATCTTGCAGCTCCAGTTCTACTTACCAAAAGTGGCCCACTAGGCACCCAAGCAAGTGAGTTGGGATTTTTGCCCATTTAAATTTTGAGAAAAAGTTGATTGTTTCAACCCCAAGACTTCTAATCATTTGCTTTACCAGATAAAACTGTGTCCACCAAGTGCCAGCTATACTGAAGGAAACTTTGGAGGGAACCAGCTACTAGATTATTCACTTAGTCTTTTGCCCCATACTCAGGTCAGACAACCGATTTGCATGTCAGGACTGCTATGGACCTCAACCAGAGTTTCCTCTGGCTTTTGTTTCAAGATGTGATGGGTGGGTCACCGACATTGCAGCAAACCTCTGGTACCCCAGGTGAGCCCGCCGGTGTGGTGGCAGGATGTGGTCTGACCACATAGAGGACGGTCCAGCCAGGAGCCAGAGTCCCCTGGCCCCTGCTGTGGAGGTGGGTGTAGGTCATCTCCGACCCCGGGGTATGGCGAGAGCTGATGCTGTGGGATGTAACACTCCACTCCTGGGAGGGGAGCCATCCTTCACAGATGATTAGGAACCAATCAAAGCACAATGGAAGAAGTGTGCCTGACAGTAGCTGGAGCACTTGGGGTCTGTCCTCCACCCACCCTGAGAGGGAGATGGGCCTTCCCCTAGGTGGCCAATGTGGCCTCTGAGCCGAATCCTGTGTCTGACTGTGTGGACCCCACCATTTAGCTCTGAACAGTTTCACACCCTCTTAAACTCTCTGTTCAAAGTTCTTTTCAGCTCTCCCATATGTACTTTTCTGCCATCAGTCTTGTGCCGGTGTTTAGCCTTAGATGGAGTTTACCATCTACTTTCGGCTGCCTCACACTGTCTGCAGGCTGAGCCTCCATCACAAGGACTTGGGCTCCTTGGGTGGGCCCAGGGAGATGGATGTCTGTATGCCACCATTCCCTGTGCCCATCGCCCAGGGAGGGATTCGGTGCTAGGCTGTTCCTTCTTTACTTGCCATTACTGAGGGAATCCTGGTTGGTTTCTTTTCCTCTGCTTAGCAATATGCTTAAATTCAGGAAGTTGCAACATGTGATATGAGGTCGCTTTCCAAGTGTGGTCACATGGGTGAGGGGTCATGGGGTCATGGGGACAGACGCACTGCCCCTTCCCTGACCCACACCTCCAGTGGACTCTAGGGGGAGGAGGAGAGCCCCCTCTGATGCCACCCCAGTGCACAGAAACCAGGCAGGCAGACATTAAGCTGTGCCCCTCAGGAGGGCAGCCAAGTGGCAATATCACCAACCATCTCTGGGGGGTGGGTCGGATATACGCTGTCAACCTCCCATTCATTATATGGACTGATTTCCCATCTAAGGGTGGTGGAGACTCCTTTGTCTGCATCTCACCCTGGGGGGATGGGGCCCATGATGGGCTCCCTTGGCACCCCAGACACACCTTTGAATGGGCAATGGAAAGCATGATGACCCTCAGACTTGCATAGCCCCAGGAGTAACCCGGGGCTGCAAAGTACGTTTGAAGTATTGATGATCAATGTGTCTTGTAATTCACATAGTTCTTGCAGCTAGCTGCATTCTTTGATGCATGAGCCGAGTGATGCACAGCACAGAGTCATACTGGTCTTCTCTGTCGCCATTGGCACTACTGCCAACCTGGCTTTGTACCAAAACAAGCAGGCGATGTTGCACAGGCATATTAGTAGGGTCCATAATGGAGTTACTGGCCCCACACAGCGGGATGGTAGGGACTCCAGAGGTAGCCTTGCTGATCTTCTGGACCCAGTGTAGAGCGGGGCGTCCTACCTGGGTACCTGTGACTGCCTTCAAGGGAAGAGGATGCCAGTAGGCCCCTGGGGCAGTCAGGCATGGTGGGAGGGGTGGCCATAACATCCCCTGCTGGGATTATACCCTCTCCCCCTGCACAGGGGTCATCACCTCTGAAACACATGGTGGAGAGCACCGCTGTCCAGGTACCCCCCTCAGCAGCCATACCGTTGGGGCAGCAGAGGAGCAACTGGCACAGATGGGATCCCCCTTCCACTGCAGGGAGGTAGGTAAAATGTCACCCCTCCTCTCGCTCCCCCAGGAATTGTGGGCTCTGTCCCATCAACCCATCCTCCACCAGGATAGAGAGGGGTGGCAGTGGAACGAGGATAGGCAGACCCCAGGGACGATGCCATCCTGGGACCTTCGCATTAATGATCCTTCCACAGGTTCACCTGTGGAAACCATGTTACAATTTTTGTTCCTCTAGATAGTCCAGTTTGATCGCCTTCTCGGTGCACTGCTGGGGCCATGACAAACTTCAGTGGGGCCGAGCCAAGGAGCTCATTAAACCATCCAATTGGTAGTAGTAACAGATGGTGTGTACAAAGGGCAGGGACTTGATCAGCGGGAGCTTATGACCCGCACTTAATGGGAATTCCTTGTTTCTGGGGAATAATTGCAATCTTGGTCGCTATCATAAATGTGGTTCACTGGATTACCAGGATCTGTCAGCCAAGGGTAGTTGCATACTAATCCATTCAGTGTGGCACACGTGCAGCCCCAGGCATCCAAGTGCATCACAGACCTGTTATTGGTCAGTGTTGTGTGGCTGTAAGCCACTTGTGCCTCTAAGAGGTTGGAGACAACCGCACAGGGCCACATAGCTAGTTAGCACAGCAGATTCTTGTTCATTATCAGAATTAACCAGACAAATCACTCCACCAACTAAGAACAGCCATGCTCAGAATCAAGAAAGAGCTATCAGTCTATCAATCCTTTCTGTGTCCAGGCCAGGGTGAGGTTTCCCCATGTTGAGTCAAATTAAACCAGAAGCTCCACTCCTGGCAGTGCCCTTCCATCAAATCCTTTAAGTTTCAGCTTTGCAACCATACTCCACCTGGAACCCAAAGACATGGGAATAATTCTTATGGATTGCTTGTTGGCATTGTTTGTGGTCGGAACAACAATGGTATCTGATCATCTTCGAACCTCTGATTTTCATTCTTAATTAATGAAAACATTCTTGGCAGATGCTTTCACTTTCATTCATCTTGTGTTGGTGCAAGGATTTTACCTCTACCGGCACAATGCGAATGCCCCCCGCCATCCCTCTTAATCATGGCCCCAGTTCTGAAAACCAGAAAAATAGAACCGGAGTCATATTCCATTATTCCTAGCTGAAGTATTC
The DNA here is from genome assembly GCF_019279795.1 of Protopterus annectens. Taxonomy (NCBI): domain Eukaryota; kingdom Metazoa; phylum Chordata; order Ceratodontiformes; family Protopteridae; genus Protopterus; species Protopterus annectens. The sequence goes on from NC_056732.1 coordinate 520,255,726, forward strand.
AGGCAACTGGCCTGCTATTTTCAAAGTAAACACTTCGGACTCCTGAGACACTCAGTTAAGAACATCGAGGGACCAATGAGAGGCAGGAGCTGGAACAGGCGGTAGCTCACCTTGCAGCAGAATAGCAACCTGATCCCAAGATCCAACTCTGAGCTTTTTAACTGCACCAACTTTAATATACACAATTGGAGCTGAAATTATCATGGCTGCTGGCACCAGACCTGTCCTCCAATAGATCTGTGTTAAAAAATTTAGTGTACTCATTCCAATTACAGAGCTTCAAAAGAGTCCTGTATTTGTCATCTCTACCTCCCAAAGTCAGAAATGAGTAATTTACACACCTGCTGCCTTCCTTGGATGTGGTAGCCATCTCTAAGGCTCCCTCTCCAGCACTGAATCCTGATTCCTTGTTACCGTGGTCACCATGGTAGGCAGATAGTACCATCGAAAGTTGATAGGGGAGACATTCAAATGTCACGTTGCTGCCATGAGGGCATGTGATCGGCCCAAGTTTATCTAGAATCACCAAAGCTGCTGGGCCAAGACCTGGATTAGTTTTGGTCTGATAAATGCACGCATCCCTGGAGGTCAGCACTCGGCATGCATTAGCTGTAGAATTATCACAGTTAGCCAAGTAATGGAGCAGTCAAAGGAGCCATAACTGATTTAATAAGCCTTTTGCAGTTTTACTGTAGTGTCCATGTGCACTGAGACTTCCATGGCTTAATCTTCGAGACAAGCATATGCTACTGGCAGGATCAACCAGATGGGAGCACCTCAGCAGGTGGATGGAGGAGGGGCTGATGTGAGGGGGGAGCACCTCAGCAGGTGGATGGAGGAGGGGCTGATGTGAGGGGGGGTGCATCAACCTGCTGAGGGGGGACCCTGGGTGCTGGTCATGGGCCAGCTACCATAACCCTGGAAGGCCGCAGGCAGGTGCAGAGCATGGCAGCACTTTGAGCCAGAAAGACTGCAGATCTCCAGAGCTCGGGATGGCTGGCAGCAGCAGAGCAAAATACCCCAGCATTTGACAGGACCCCTTCACCATGGTCTGGGCTCATCAGTCTCACCTCGACTTATTCTGTGGGGGTGGAATGATACAAGCCCCAATCCTCACCTCTCTCCTTGGGTGGAGAAGCCTGACCCATGCTCCGTGACCCAGAGAGCCATGCCACTGGGACCTCTGCCAGTGGAAGGTGGTTGGCCCAATCAATAAATGGTGAGGATAAGTATGAGACCCGGGGGCGCAGTGACAGTTGTCTTGGGCCAGGAGCTGTCTTCCAGATGCACCTTACGGTGGCCTCTCCTGGTTGGGTGGAAGAGGACAAGGCCTGCAAAGGCACCTCGGCCCCACGCACACGCCTGGGAAAATATCCTCAGGGGCTGGCACCCGGACTTGGACTCTGACTGTGGATGGTTCACACCACCAGTCTTTCCATAACTCCTGCAGGCTGCCTAATCATGCCGGATTGCTCGTGCCCTCCAGCCCTTTGACTAGTGACAACTAAAGACTTCCGTACATAGTATTCTTGGTACTTTGCCTAGGCTGAGACCACACTTTGAGTGAATATGAATTTTTGAAGCTTTCTGTAAGTCTCATTGGAAAAGGAATGTTATGTTTTGAAGACATGGTTTAAGTAAAGGATATCACCGCTGTATTATATGATACAAAACAGAGGAGGAAGAATTTAACTTTGGGACAAAGGACTGTATTTAGGGAGTATAATTGAAAAACTTTTTAAGGATGGATGTGAGCATTTATCTGACTAGTATATAATGTTGTGTACAATTTTTTTCTGTGAGTAGGAAAGGTAATTAGGTAGTCCCAGCCAGTTAAGGTGCTTAAAGCCAAAGCCAAGATGGGTCCTGGCTGGGAGGATAGCAATGAATTTTGCTAGATGGTAGAAAGTTGGTAGACTGACAATACAGTTTTTCTGCTGTTCTTTGTAAGAAAATATTTTGTTCTATACAATAGGTCAGATGTTCAATGTTTTCTTTTTAACAGCAGATTAAGGACATCAAATCTCAACATATGAATTATGATACTAGATAGTTGTGCGTGGGACTAGTTCCGTTTCAGTATGATTAGAATTTATTTATTTATTTATTTACTACATTTGTTTACCAGGATGGACCAACGGGGAAAAAAGTTGCCACTTTTCAGTGAAGGTCAGAGAGAAAACCTCCATAGTCATTACAAGTTAGACACATTATAGGATAGGAAATATAAACTTGAGATAGATAAACAAAGAGCATTGTGAGAGTCCTTACAATAGATGTGATAATAAAGGGTAATCTGTTGTCTGTGTGATTTCAGCAAGATATGTAGTTCCGCCATTTTTCTATAGCGGAGAAAGATTTATGAGTTGGTTCTTAAATTTCTATAAGATTATGGACCAAAGATATGAGCACTGAACATTCAACATATTGAATCAGTGGCATATTTGGCAGCTGAGTGCAGTAGTGAGCCCAGCATGGATTCTTTGGGTAGTCTGATGGAAACAGGAAGAGTATTAATTTTGCCATTGGACAGATTAAAGTTTGTTGTACTAGATGACAGAGGATTTAGCGAGGCCCAGCTTAGAGTTTTTCATGGGACATGGTGTCAAAGGATTTGGATAGATCTAAAAACAAAGAGGAAACCAGTTTGTCTTCATTTCTGTTGTGGTTTATGCTATTTAGGAGTATTGCAATGCTTGTACTATAATTGAAATGAAAGCTATGCTGAGTTGGAAAGAGAAAGTTATAGTTTAGCTTACGAGATATTTGAGTAACTGTGTTTGAACACATTTGTCCATGATAAAGATAAAATGGGCTTAAATGCCCATGTGGTAAATTTTATATGGGAGAAACTAAAAGAAAATTTTCTACTAGACTTAAAGAATGTGTCAGAGATATAAGAAAAAGTAGTGAATACAATCCAGTAGCTATGCATTTTCAGCATTGTCACAGTAGTGATCCAAAAGGGCTACAAGCCACACTTTTAAATTATATTCATAGAGGGTATACGTCCATGCAAGAATAAGAATAATTTGCATAAAAAGGAAACTATTTTGATATTAAAATTTAATACACTTTTCCCTATAGGACTTAATAGGGAAGTTAATTGGAAATGTTTTTATGAAAGGTTGAGTATGTTGGGCTTGTTTTAACTGGATGATTATTTAATTGTTTGATTAACTTGTGAAATGTATATAAGTTGTGTTTTTTATGGTGTTTAGTACTCTATAAAGGCTTGTTTAAGCTGAAGCACTAGGAGTATTCAATGTTTTGTAATAAAACTGATTTACTGTCACAGGCCATTATTTGTGTTTGTGGTGTTATGTATATTAATACTTTATTGGTGGTACTATATGGTTCTTTAATGGCTAGTGACTCATTTACATATTTACCATGTTTGCTTCATGAGACAACATTGGATTCTTCACAGAGGGGGGTCCTAATGAAAAGTCAGCAAGCAAAGGAGAGTAGTAGTGCTGAAATTGAATTCACCCTCAACTCTTGGTGAGTACCTTCATGAGGAGGACCTTGTTTTCACAAAATCTCACCAAGGTGACACTGATATATAGTCTGTATTTATATAGCATATATCATGGACAGAAGTAAATCAAAAATAAAAAAAGATAGCTGGGTGCACAAAACCCAGGGTAAAAAAGTGCCCAATCCTGGTAGGCGCACTGGTGCCAGAACTGGAAAAAATGACGGTGTAGAATCCTCATAATATGGAAACATTCCTACAATGGGGCCAGGCTTAGGGGGGGATGGCCCCCCTGTTGAAGTAAGAGTCCACAAAAAAAACAACAAAAATTGATTGGCCAAAGAAAGATGATAGAGTGGACTGTTGAGGATAAGAAAGAAATTATGTATTGTTACTATTATGTAAAAAGCCCAGAATTTCCAGACACAAGATCTACAAAATGATTAAGAGATAAATTAGAGGAAAGAAAAATATTTCCACAGGAAAAACTGACAAGCTTCAAATAAAAATTTGTGTTCATTAATACAACAGATTTTTGAAAAACAGTATATAGATTAATAAACTTTGATCTCTTTGGAAAAAGCCAAGCATCTGATGAAGTGAGAAAATATAAACAACAAAACCTAGAGATATTTGAAAAATATAAAAAAGAAATGTGGGCATGGGGAAAGAAAGAGAGATTTGATATGGTGCAATATTTATGCAAAGGAGATAGCCAAGTTAACTAATGTAGAGAAGGCAGTCTCAAATATATTTGAAGAGAAATACAGGCAAAGGCATCCAGATATGGAAAATTTCACAATAAAAAGATTAATAGTACAAAGATGTAATGTAGAAAAGACGATTACTAAAGCAGAAGTTAAAAAAAATAGCAGTTGAAGTTATGGAGTGCCTGCAAAGTGAAGGATTTAATGTAGAAGGTCTAAAACAGACTGAAAAGAACAAAATAGGTCAGGTACCTTAAACAATCAAGAAACCAGCCTATTGTGGCTGCTACACGTGTACTTCGTGGTTTATTCAGACACCTCCAATTGGTACTTTTTGTTTACTGTTTTTGGTTTCTAAAACAGACTACCTCACAGCATGATGGAGTGAGACCCCAGAATAAGGAAAAGCAAGAAGATAGGAGACATGAAGAAGAAATATGGACATGGGAAAGGAAAAGAGATTTAATATGGTGTAATATTTATGCAAAGGAGAAAGCAAAACTAACCAATACAAAAAGCAGCACCAAAGATATTTGAAGAAAAATATAGGCAAAGGAATCCGGATATGGAAAACTTTACAATACAAAACATAAGAAGACTAAGAAGAAAAGTAGAAAAAGAGATTAGTAATGGAGAAGTCAAAGAAATAGAAATTGAGGTAATGGAACAGCTGCAAAGAGAATGATTCAGTGTATTAAATCAAATGCAGAAAGCACCACAACAGGATAGAGCAATGGATATCCAAATTAAGGGGAAACCAGTGGCATAGGAAGCAATTAGTCAAGTGCCATATCAAGATATTTTGGAGTCTTCCTCAGGAAACCAGTATAAATGTTCACTTGAAGCTAGACAGCAAGGAAAGGAACAGGAAACTGTGGAAACTCTGATGCAGTCAGTGTTGAGGAGTGATAGGCCAGTGAATTCCCATATGACAGAACAACAGATGACACAGGATGGAATTGAAGAGAATGTGTCACAGGAAGATGCTATAGAACTTTCTATAGAATGCCCAGAGGAAACGGAAAACGAGGGATGTGCCCTCAGTATGGAAGAAAATGTGTTAAGATAAGAGTTGCTTGATTTAATAGACAAAGACAGATATATCAAGATCAATGAGAGAAATAAACTGCAGGTTACCAAAACCCCAAAAGTCAGAAGCTTGATAAAACAAACACAGTAATTAGGACTGCCCATAGAGATCCATGCGATATAACAGAAGTAAACAGAATATATTACTGTGTTGCTGAATTAATAACAGATAAAGTTCTACCACAGGAACACAAGGTAGTGAGGGAAAGGAGGGGGTGAAAGCGAATACCATCATGGAAATATCGAATAGAGAAAACTATAAAGCAGCTAAGACAAGAAGTGTCATTGTTAAAAGATTATAGAAGAGGGAACAGATCAACAAAAATACTAAGAATGATCGATGTGATAAAAGCAGTGCGCAATATTAGAACAGACCAGGATCTATTATGCACTATTGGAGATAAACTAAAAATTTCAAAACAGGCGGAAAGACTTAGAAGATACGAAAATAAACATAAGGGAAAAGCACAAGCAATTTATTGATGACCCAAAAAAGTTTTATAGAGAACTGGGAAATAAGGTAAAAGGAATTGAAAGACCACCAAAAAAAGAAGTAGACACATTTTGGAGAAGTATCTATGAAGATCCTGTGTAACATAACGAAGATGCTAAATGGATAGAAGAAGTAAAAGAAAAAATAAGAAGTTTAATGATACAGAATATGAAATGGAATGAAATAACAGCCAGAGAGATTGAAACAAAGTTGAGAAAAGCCTCTAACTGGAAAACCCCAGGCCTAGATGGCAGTACCCAACTTTTGACTTGTATTAACTTCTTTGCACGAGGATCTAGCCATGAGTAAGAACTATTTATATGCACACTCAGAACAGACACCTCACTGGTGCACAACAGGAAAAAACAATGCTCTTACTTAAGAGTGAACCTACCCTAACAATTATAGACCAGTAACTTTTCTATGACGTATAGACTATACACGGGAATTAAAGTCGACAGAGTTTATAGTCCTTTAGAAGAAAACTCAATTATGGCAGTAGAACAAAAGGGCAATAAAAGATAGTCATATTGAACAAAGGATCATTTGTTGTTGAAGAAAGTTGTAGTGGAGAACTGTAAGAAGGGGAAGAAAGGGGAAGAATCTAAGTATGGCATGGATTGAGTACAAAAAAGCATTTGATAGTATCCCATATTCATGGATAAAAAAGTGCTTAAAAATGTATAAGATGCACCCTACACTGATTGACTACATTACAGTAACTATGAAACAGTGGTAGACCACTTTGGAATTAAGCCATGATAAAGGACAGATTATCATCCCAGAGATAAAAATTTAAAGGGGGATATTCCAGCCTGACACTCTGTCACCGTTGCTATTCTGCCTTGCAATTAATCCATTAAGTTGTTTACTTAACAGCTTAGGTCATGACTACAATTTGGCTTCTAGAAAACAACAAAGTCAAATGACTTCTCATCTTCTCTTTGTCGATTTAAAACTGTATAGCTCATCAGATGAGGAATTGAAAGTACAGCTGCAGGTTGTCGAAACTTTTTCAGATGATATTGGAATATTATTTGGTGTTGATAAATGTGCAAAAGCAACCTTTAAAAAGGGAAAACTGCAGCACCAGGAAAACATCAGTTTGAGACAAGAATGTGATATAAAAGAACTTGAGCAAGAGGGAGTGTATAAATACTTGGGAATTGATGAAGCATCAGCAATAAAACATGAACAAATGCGAATAAAACTCAGTAAGGAGTACTTTAGAAGACTTGCATTAATCCTGAAAACAGCATTGACATCTGGGAACAAGATCCAAGCCATAAATCAATTAGCTCTTCCTGTCCTTACTTATAGTTTTGGAGTGATTGGCCCCAAAAAGTGTTGGATAGATTGGATATTAAAACAAGAAGGTTGCTTCATGCTCACCAAATGATTTATAAAAATCCGTGTATACCAAGATTATATATTCCCCATTGTGAAGACGGGATGGGCCTCCTTGAAATTGATTACATGTATAGATCTGCAATCGTGGGACTCCACGCATATCTACTGACCTGACAATATCTTAAAACATGAGGAGAATAAATCTAAGAGGACATCTCTGCTTAATTTAGCAGAAGCATATCGGTGTCAAGCAAGAATGGAAGTCAAAACCGGAAGTAGATAAAAACCAGCCAGCAACTGAATATGCTAAAAAACAAAAGAAAGAATATAAGGTGAAGGACCAGATGAGAAGGCAAGAACTGTGGAAAAGGCATAATTATAGTTGCAAGTATATAAAACTTATGGAAGAGCCTCATGCAATTATACAGCTAAACTGAAAGCTAAACTGTCTCCACCCAAGACTGGAACAGACAGTCAAGAGGAGAAGGTTAACACTTGCACCACAACTCCAGCTGCACACAGACCTACTAAAACAGCACTGGCAAAAAATACACATAAATACACAAAATCATACTCGAAGGCTCTAAATAAAAACCTGCAAAAGCATCAGAGACCTCCAAAGCAGACACCCAAAAACCTGCACTTCCCGTCACAAACCAAACAACACATAAGACAAAATCAGTGTGCTGCTTAAGGCAAAATAACATACCTAACACACTACTAATAGGTGACTCTATAGTCAGGCACACTGACGTCCCACTCACTAGGCTGGACAAGCAGAAGGTTACTGTTAGCTGCCTGTTGGGAGCCAGAATCCGCCACATAACACAAGCACTCCAGTCACTCCAGAACAAGTACAAGTATGACTGTCATTGTTCATGTTGGTGTGAATGACCTGAGACGTACCTCCCTGGACTACATGAAGAGACATGGAAGAGCTCTCTGATCATGTAGCCCAGGCTGGTATGATCCTGACCCTGAGTAGCATCCTACCCTCACCAAGAATAATACCTCAGCATAAAGAAAAAATGATGAATTTCAACAATTGGCTAAGCTTCTGGTGTCATTCAAAGGGGATCCAGTGTCTGTCAGCCTGGGACAACATGCTCGACAAGCTGCGTTGCTTCGCAAGAGACTGCTTGCACCTGTCACCCCTAGGCTTTCGAATACTGGCCAAGGTTCTTGCTGCCCCCATAGTGCCTTTCTTAGGCAAGGCTCAAAAGTCAAACCCACCTCCGTAAATAGCACAATTAACAAAAAACTGAGGGTTGTGCTGCTCAATGCCAGGAGTTTAAATCTCAAAATGCATGCACTCGAAGCACTCCTCAGTATGGAGAACGTCGACATGTGTGCAGTAACTGAAACTTGGTTCAAGGCTCCAGAGAGCACCCCAGCACTACCGAGCTACAACTCATACCACACGTTTCGGCCACAGAACATGGACTGAAACACAAAAGGAGGGGGGTGTATCCATATTCATCAAGGGTACCTACACCTCCAGGTTAGTGGTGCAGCATGATACCTCTGAGATCATCCATGTGCAACTAACATTGGGCAAATCTGCAGTCCAAATTATGGCCTGCTGCAGATCACCCTCCATGACCCAGGACCACTACTCCACCTTTCTGGAGACACTGGAAAACATGAAGGTTCTACCAAACACCCTGATATTGGGCGATTTCAATTACCCTACCATTCACTGGGAAAACTACTCGCGTACAAATTCCCAGGCCCAGTGCTTCCTGGAATTCATCAGCTCAAATGCCCTGGATCAGCTGGTAAACTCCCCTACCAGAGGTGAAAACATATTGGACCCAGTCATCACCAGCATGGGTGACAGGTGTTCCACACCGGTGGTCAAGCCCGTCACTGGTCAGACCATAAACTAATCACTCTGGATGTCCACACCCCACCACCACCCCCAGCTAAGGAAACCACAGTAAAAAACTTTTCTAAAGCAAACTTTACCTTACTTAAGACAGAGGTGGTAAGTGTCACAGCCCCCACACTAAAGGATAATGCTGCCCAAGATGCAGAAACCTTTACAAATGCACTCTATGAGCACCTACAAGGATGCATAAATCGTGCCATCCCTAGCAAAACCAAGACTCACTCCTCTAAGAGAAGGAAACTAGTTTGGTGGACCCCTGCAATAAACAGGCTATACAATAGGAGGAAACTAGTTCAGAAAAAAAGTAAACCCCAAGAAGGAAAGACATCCCTGATCAGTATCAGTAAGAAACTGAGGTCCCTCATGAAATCATCCAAGGCTAACTTCAAAAGAAAAATAGCCAAGAATTCAAAAGATAACCACAAAGCCTTCTTTAGCTATGTTAAGAATCTAAGTGGCAACTCGCAGATATGCACTGAACTAGTGCAAAATAGCACAACATATACTGAACCTACTGATATTGCCAACATTCTGGCAGATAGATTCAGTGCAAACTTCACCCCCCTCTCACCTCCAAAAGGGCCCACAACAATACCGGAAAAGTGTAGTATCCCAAAAATCACAGATGCACAGGTGAAAACAGCCCTTTCAAAAGCCAAAAACACAGTGTCAGTGGGACCAGATGGTGTCCCAGGCTGTGTCTTGCACGAACTACAGAACAAACTAAACCCCCACCTAAACACGCAGTTCAACCTCAGCCTCCCCACAGGCTACATGCCCATAGAATGGCGCACAGCAACAGTTATTCCTCTCCGCAAAGGAGGGGCCACAACTGACCCTGGTAACTATCGCTCTATAAGCCTGACTAGCCTGGTCTGCAAGGCTATGGAGCACATCATCGTGGAACTCATTAACAAAGATATTGGGAACCTCCAAACACTTGACCCGAACTAGTTCGGCTTTGTTAAGGGCAGAACATGCCTACTAAACCTGGTTGACTTCTTCGAGACAGTCACCAAGGCCATAGACGAGGGAATGGTGGTTCACACAGCATACCTTGACCTCGCCAAGGCTTTCGACAACATTCCCCACTCGGCTATTCCAGAATAACTCACCAGCCTGAACATAAACTCCTACGTCATGAGATGGGTTGCCAACTGGCTTACAGACAGAACTCACACGGTAAGAATAGCGAGCTCCAGGTCCGACTGTAAACCAGTCACAAGTGGTGTCCTGCAAGGCTCGATCCTGGGACCCGTACTGTTCGGCATATACTTCTCAGAAGTACAGGCAAACACAGAGGGGACTATGGCTAACCAAGTTCACCGATGACTACAAACTGGGAGCCATAATTGACTCTCCGGCTGACACGGACATCCTCCAAAAGGGCCTTACTGAGATGGACACCTGGTGTCAAAGTCATGGCCTCAAGCTAAATGCCAAAAAATACATAGTCATCCCGTTTGTGAAAAACAAAACCCTCATGAATTACCACATAGGTGGCAGCCCCCTTAATACAGAAGAGGTAATAAGAAATCTGGGGACCCAGGTAGATAGTAATCTCTCCTTTGACAATTGTATTGCCAAAGTAGTTAGGAAATCCTTCTGTGGCCCATCTAATTACTAAAGGGTTCACATCTAGAAATAGAGGTTACAGTGCGTCTCTACTCGTCACTCATTGTACCCATCATAGAGTACAATGCCCCATTTGGAATGTACCTCACAAGACACTTCCAACAGCTGGAAAGACCACAAAAGTACCTCACCAAGAGGATTACTGGTCTCAAACATATGTCCTATGCAGCCCGACTGAAAAAACTCCGGCTGTACTCAGTGGCATATCGCTTACTCAGAGGTGATCTCTACCTGACTTGCAAAGCCATGTCCAACTCAGAATTGATGGACATGCTCCACCTAAAGAAATCCAAGTCACTGCGAGCCACATGCTTTAGTGAGCTAAACCTTGCCACAACAATAAATAGAACATGCTGGAGGGATAGATTCCTGTCACAGAGACTCCCCATACTTTGTAACAAAATTCCAAATTACATCAGGCAGAGCCCTTTACTAACACTCTTTAAGAGAAACCTTGACAAGTGGATGGGTAACAGAAAATACACCCCTGGGATCACTTCATTGGCTCTGCTTTGACAGAGGATCAGTTAAATTATCAATGGGGCAGCGAAAGCTGACGCACTCTGGCTAAGCTTATAAATGTCCTCGGGCAGATAGCCTAGTACCTACCTATGATCAAGAACGAATGCAGCAGTGGTTAAGGAGAGGTGAATTCATATCAAGAAATGCAAGGTTAATATTGGCAGCCCAAGATAGTGGGCTATGTACACAGTGGTTTACAAAGTCCATTGAACGTGTGGGAGAAAGACATATGTAGGTTTTGTAAAACTGAACTGGAAACAGTCACACACACCTTGCTGCTGGTTGCGATATATTAATGGCAGAGGGACAGTATACTGAAAGGCATAATAATGTAGCGAGACTGTTACACTGGAGATTGTGCAAACATTATGGTATCAAAGTGGCTGAAAAAGACTGGAAACATGAGCCACCAAGAATCATAGAAAATGATTGTCACATGGGATCACCCAGTACCAACAGTTCAAAAGATAGATGCTAGAAAACTGGATATAGTGGTCCAAGAAAAGAAGACAAAAGTAGCATTGATCATTGAAATCACCACACCTAGTGACTATATTGTCTTGCGTACAGAGACACACAAAGTCATAAAATACCTGGATCTGCAGGCAGAAACGAGAGCCATGTGGAAGACCAGATAGTTCCAATAGTAGTAGGAGCAACAGGTCTTATAAAAAAGAATTTAGAATTGTATTTAGATATGTTACCAATTCATGTATCACCAATTGCAGAAGGAGTCATTACTGGGCACACTGCGGGTGCTGCAAAGAGCACTTCTGGCTAACATCAAAGAGTGAAATAGTACTAATTTCATGAACTTTAATCGTATTTTGATTTAGGAATGGAGTCCATTCCCGTCATGGTATTAGAAACCCAAAAGACTTGAAATTAAAAACATCAGAAAGTATAGAAAGTTTTTTGGCACAATCCAGTAATGGTAATTGTGCAGAGATTTCCAGTCGTGATGGTGAGCAGCCCAATCGAAGTGATGTTATGCTTGGTGTTTTTAATAAATGGGAAGAAGAAAGAAAAAGTTCTGCTGACCTGTTTACTGCGACTGGCAGAAGTTTTGGTGGACTGGTGACATCAGAGGTACAGACAACGTTAGACAAAATGGAGAAATTAATTTTAAGCAATCTTCCTTATTTTATAATTTGCAAAATTTAGAGAGATGTAAAGAACTTAACATAATGCCGAGGGTTTTACGTTCTATCAAAAATCCCTGCACTTCCTTTGATTTGTCTGAACCAATGGATAAACAGTTTCATTCTCGCTGGATGTCGGCAACCCATAATTGTACTCTAGAATGGGTCTGCATCCTATGTGTAAAAGGGAGAAAATTAAGGAAGACAAAAATGTTGTGTAGAGACGTATTGCACAAAACTGATAATGGTATGCTGGAACAGTTCCTTAGAGATATCAATGATAAACTTTCCACATATAAGTGGGAACTGATTAAGAGGAAAACATTTAAGTTAAATAGATATTTCAAAGATTGAGCTAAACTGGGCATTCACCTCGATGACCAATCAGCGGTTTAGACATCAGCATGTACGTTTTGAAGAGAAGCAGGAAAAAGGGAACCCTCGCTTTGCAGCATATGCTTCGGCTGAAAGTGCTGCTTCCTCTACAGAATATGAAAGTGAGGGAGAATACCCATGACTTCCCAGAGTAGGGAATGATCAATATTTACAACAAAATTTTCCTGGGAAACAGGATACAAGACAGGGAGGGCGAAAAAGAACATGAAATGGACACAAGCAGCAGAAGGGCACTTATACCTATCCTTGGTTTAACAAATGAGGTAAATGGGACTGATTTTTCTATGCAAACTGTAGCAACC
>NC_056732.1:520273730-520291230 GCF_019279795.1 Protopterus annectens
TATGAATTTTCAGGTAGAGGTGGTATATAAATGTGAAGCAGAGAGGATTATATATGGGCTTAAATGCCCATGTGGTAAATTGTATATAGGGGAAACGAAAATACATTTTTCTACTAGGCTTAAAGAACATGTCAGAGATATAAGAAAAAGTAGTGAATATAATCCAGTAGCTATGCATTTTCAGCAGTGTCACTGTAGTGATCCAAAAGGGCTGCAAGCCACAGTTTAAATTATATTCATAGAGGGTATACGTCCATGCAAGAATATAAAAATAAATTGCATAGAAAGGAAACTATTTTGACATTAAAATTTAATGCACTTTCCCTATAGGACTTAATAGGGAAGTTAATTGGGAATGTTTTTTTTATGAAGGGTTGGGTATATTGGGCTTGTTTTAACTGGCTGATTATTAATTGTTTGATTTAACTTGTGAAATGTATGTAAGCTTTGTTTTTTATGGTATTTAGTACACTGTAAAGGCTTGTTTAAGCTGAGGCTCTAGCAGTGTTCCAGGTTAAACTGATTTACTGTCCCTGGCCATTGTTTGTGTTCGTGGCATTACATTTTTCTAAGATTTTGGACAGGGGAAGATGAGGAATAGCAGTGGATGAGTAGTTAGGGAAGTCAAAGATGTTCTTCGTGTTTCACTGTTGCAGTCATTACATTTGGGTAATCTGATGGCAGGTTGCCCTCAGTCGTCCTGAATAACAAAGTCTTGGTCCTGCGTCAGTTGCTGTCTCCTCTTCCATGACATCAGGTCATCAGGGGTATAAAACATGCAGCCAATGCCATTTTATCCAGTCTTTCTTGCCGTGCGGTGCCCAAAGCAGAAGCAGTTCGCAAGTGCCAGTCGGCTGACTCCTGAAATTTTCGCATTCGAGTTTCAGAACCGAAGTCTTCAAACTAAAGCTAAGTACCCTGTTGACGAAACTTTTTCTTGTTCCTTACCGATGTCAGTAAAAGTTAATAATTGCATTACTTGTGGGAAGCAAATACCTCATAAGGATTTTCATTTGCACTGTATTCCTTGCCTAGGCCCAGATCATAACGTGCCTTGCTGTCGCTTTTGTGCTAGATTTAACCAACGCACTATTAAGCGTCGGTATATTTTTGCTTCTAAATATTGTGGATCAAGTTTTAATAATCCTGAAATGTCGGTTAGCAATCCGACTACTGGAGTTAACAAAAAGCGCAAAGAAAAAGACAGAGACAGACCGATGTCCAAAACTGACGAAGCTTTTCCTAAGCCAGTTGCCGGTTCGCAGGTACTCAGTTAGGTGCTTTTGCAGCCCCTGATACCTGCTACTTTTGAGTCGCAGGCCTCTACCGAGACCCATTCGGAGTCTGGTATGCCACGAGATTCTGAGTATTGAACCCGCGAATGTCTCTCCCTTGGATGGGTCCGGAGCCGCTGAGCAGGCACCGACTTCTGAGGGTGTTTTCAGGCTCAACATTTTTATATTAAACCGACACCAGCCTCAAAAACAAGATCAAAAACTTCTATGTCTAAAAAACTGACGCATGAGCCACGTGCTCAGGCCCCTTATGCCTAAAAAACAGATGATCAAAATGGCTGAGGACTTAATTACCTTGATCAGGGGTTCCCAAACCTCCCCCCCCCCCCCTGCTAAGAGGCCTAGGCAAGGCATTGATTATGAATCTTCAGATCAGGTTTCCATTTCTTCTGATTCCACTTCTGATCAGGAATTTTCTATTCCACCTTATGAGGATTCTGATGCAGAAGAATCCATCCCATCTGCATCTCCTCCAGAGGATTACTGTTTTCGAGAAACTTTGCATACTTTAAGGGAACATTTTCACTGGGAGAGTCAGGACTTCTCTGAATCAAAAAAGAGGCTTAGGGATTTCCTTCTTCCTCAGTATAGGCCTTTGGGAATACCTCCTGTATTAGACATTGTTGATGTGTTTTCGGAATCAAGCATGGCTCCTGATTCCCTACCTCCAGCTCCTAGTAAGCCAGACAGTTATTACAGGGTTCCTGACTCCCACAAATTTCTATTAAAAAATCCCGCTGCTGATCCTGAGACTATTTCACAGGGCCCCAAGGGTGTAAAGGCCTCTACAGCCAAAAATCCTACCCCCTCTGATAAAGATTCCAGTGCGCTGGATAGATGAGGAAAGAAGGTTTATTCATCTGCAACCTTGGCAATTATAGCCTTAAACTGCCAGTTTCATATGCTTAAATATCAACAGCATGTTATGGGCTTACTGAAACAGAAAATTATGTTGATTTCTGATTGTGTGTAAAATAAAGAATTACAGGAATTATTGCATTCAGCAGAACAGGTTGGAAAGCATACTTTGCAATGTGGTTTTGATTCCTTGGAGGCCTCTTGCAGGGCCGCAGTTACTGGATCTGTGATTAGAAGGCATGCCTGGCTCAAGGAGCAAAATCTACCTGATCATGTTAAAACTAAATTGTCGGATGCCCCCTTGCAGCATGGTACTCTGTTTGGTAATAAGGCAGAAGAGGTTTTAAAGAAAATGAAAGATAAAGCTAAATCTATGCAAACTGTAAAAGATTTCTTGCAAGTGCAGCCACCCAGGTTCAGTAGGCACTGGCCTACTAAAAATTGGTCCCTTCCTGTGTCCAACAGAGCCACCCAAGGCAAATCCAGGCGCTCAAAAGGCTCCAGATACTAATCACAGGGTTCTTACAGGTCAAAGCAATGGGGTGCCTCCACCTCCAAATCTGGAGGAAACAAAGCACAACCCTACAGTAAGCAGTCTCAATGACTTCCCTCTACCTTCACCAAGCACTTATCTTTTGGCAGCCTCCTTGGGGGGAAAACTAGCACTTCATGCTCAAAATTGGCAGGACAAGTGGGTATTAAACATAGTATCCCAGGGGTACAGATTTCATTTCCATACTTTGCCAATTCCATACGGTTGGCCAGATCTGCCACAAAATCAGTGGGCAGAGGCTCAGAAACAAGTTACGTCCCCCATGGATATGGGGGCTATTCAACCAGTACCAGAACAGGAAAAAGGACAAGGTTTTTATTCAAGACTTTTCCTGGTACCCAGAAAAGACAATGCCTGGCATCCAATTCTGGATTTATTGATTTTTGAACACATTCCTGGACATTCCAAAATTCAAAATGCTGACTTTACAACAGCTACTGCCTATGCTGGGCAGGAACGCTTGGTTAGTGACTCTAGACTTAAGAGGCATACCTGCATATCCCAATAAGGGAATCATGCAGAAGATGCCTCCGCTTCAAGGCAGGTTTTTTGCATTACCAATTCCCTACACTGCCCTTTGGCTTATCTACTGCGCCCAGGGTCTTTACAAAGTGCCTGGCACCAGTAATTGCATTCTGGCATTTGTAAAAAGACTTCTAACATGCCTAGGGTACACAATAAACAAAAACAAATCCCAACTGGTACCCTCTCAAATAATTACATTCCTGGGTGTAAGCTTGAATACAACTGCCCAGATGGCTTACCTTACGCCAGACAAACAAAGGCAACTGACAACATACTTTAGACAAATGGCAACAAAAACCCAGTTATCTGCAAAACAAATTCTGCAAGCTTTGGGGTTCATGGCATCCTGCATTCCGCTAATTCCATATGCGAGACTGCATATGAGGAAACTACAATGGTACCTAAAAAGTTTACAGAATCAACATTGTCACAGCCTGGAAACAATGATTCCTCTCATTCCCTGCCTACAACAGGAGTTTATTTGGTGGGCAGAGACATGTCACCAAAACAAGGGACTGTCATTCACTCTACCCCCTGCCACCCAAACCCTAACTACAGACGCATCAGACTGCTTGGGGGTTCCCACCTGGCGGGGAGATGCATTCAGGGCAAATGGAGCCCTAAACAAATGCATCTGCATATCAACCAGAAAGAGATGCTAGCTGTTCAGAATGCTCTGACAGCCTTCAAGGACTTCATCCAGGACAACTACTGATAAAGACAGACAACACCATGGTTATGTGTTACATAAACAAGCAGGGGGTTATGCATTCCTACCCCTTTTGCAGACTAGCCATGGCATTGTGGAGCACAGCTTTGACTGACCAAATAC
The DNA here is from genome assembly GCF_019279795.1 of Protopterus annectens. Taxonomy (NCBI): domain Eukaryota; kingdom Metazoa; phylum Chordata; order Ceratodontiformes; family Protopteridae; genus Protopterus; species Protopterus annectens. The sequence goes on from NC_056732.1 coordinate 520,277,794, forward strand.
ATCTTCAAGCTCAATTCCTGCCAGGAAAACAAGATACTCTGGCAGATGACCTAAGCAGAAATCTTATGGACCCGCACGAATGGAAACTGGATCCACAAATCTTCAGCATGTTAACACAGAAATGGGGGAGCCCAGACATAGATCTATTTGCCTCTCCCCAATATTATTAGCTGGACAAATTCTGCACAAGAACTTATCACAGAAAAGCATGGAAAGTGGATGCCTTATCCTTCAGTTGGAAAAACCTGTCAGTCTATGCCTTCCCCCTCTGCCTCTTCTCTCCAAGGTCTTACTAAAAGTCAGACAGGAAAAAACTAAAATGATCCTAGTTGCTCTGGACTGGCCTCGCCAGCACTGATACCCAATTCTAAGGAATATGTCTCAACTTCCTCCTTTGTACTTGCCTCAAATACCTCATCTACTGTCTCAGCAGAACAATCAAATTCTGCACACTGAACTCCAAACTCTGAACCTTGCAGCATGGCTCATCATTTAATTATTCAAACAACACCTCTCAGTAAATCTGTGATGGATGTCATTTTGGAAGCCAGAAGGCCTAGTACTAGAACATCTTATGCTGATAAATGGAAGAGATTCTGTGCTTGGAACCAAGCACAAGGAATGGACACAGCAAAGTCCAATATTCCTCAGATTTTACAATATTTGACTGAGATGCTTGACAAGGGCCTATCTTTTTCTTCAATAAAAATACATGCCTCTGCCATCTCGGCTCATTACAACACAGAGCCTCCCCTCTTTTCTCATCCTCTGCTTAAACAGTATCTTAGAGGGGCCAAAAATTTAAGGCCTCCCAGAAGATCACAAACTCCTGCATGGGACCTCAACTTTGTGCTGGAAAAACTCACCCTGCCTCCTTTTGAACCAGCAGCTACTGCGGATATAAAATTTCTATCTTGGAAAACAGCTTTCCTCTTGGCAGTCACTTCAGCAAGAAGGGTTTCAGAACTACAGGCTCTCATAGCGGTGGAGCCTTTTATTACATTTTACCCGGACAGGGTGTCCCTCAGGACCAATCCTTCTTTTATGCCTAAAGTGGTATCCAGTGTGGCTCTTAACCAGACAATTCACCTGCCAACATTTTACCCAAATCCGCAGAACAAGGGGGAGCGGATTCTGCATTCATTGGATGTGCACAGACAACTAAGATTCTACTTAAACAGGACCAAATCTCTAAGGAAGTCTAAGCAACTACTGGTAGCATTTGCTGCAGGGTCAGAGGGGAAGGCTATATCAAAGCAGACTATTTCTAAGTGGATAATCCACTGCATTCATTTCTGCTACTTGCACCATGGTAAACCTGTCCCCAAGGGAATCGGGTCACATTCCACCAGGGCTGCCTCTACCTCAGCAGCTTTTCTCAGAGGAGTTCCAACCAAATACATTCTAGAGGCTGCTACTTGGAGCTCTTTTCATACCTTCACAAAGCATTATCATTTGCCTCTCTTCTCCAAATCCAGGGCAGGCTTTGCCACTGCAGTTCTGCAGGGTCTTATAGCCGCTCCTAATGCTATTTAGTTCCATCCTCCCATCCATAGCTTTGGGATTCTACCCAAATGTAATGACTGCAACAGTGAAACACGAAGAACATAGTACAGTTGTGTACACTTACCATAAATGTAGATGTTCGAGTGTATTCACTGTTGCAGTCCGGGTTACCCACCTGCCATCCCCCTTTTCTATAACTTTTCTTTGCTTCACTATATACTAAAGCCTTTGTGGTGTGTTTGCTTTTAGATGAAGGTAAAGTTTATGTTGCTAAAAGTGCATTTACATATATTTTAGTTTATTTATTTATATATATATATATATATATATATATATATGTATATATATATATATATATATATATATATATATATATATATATATATATATATATTTTTTTTTTTTTTTTGCTCCCCATTTGGGGGGCACCTGACATCTGGGGCAAGAAAAACTGAATAAAATGGCATCAGCTGCATGTTTTATACCCCTGACATCATGGAAGAGGAGACAGCAACCGACGCAGGAGCCAAGACTTTGTTATTCAGGCCGACTGAGGGCAACCTGCCAGCAGATTACCCAAATGTAATGACTGCAACAGTGAATACACTCGAACATCTACATTTATGGTAAGTGTAAACAACTGTACTTTTTCCTCCTTTATGTAAGGATAGAATTCAGGACCTTTCCAGATAGATGGGAGATAAGATTCCAAAGTAGATTGGTTTATAAGGATGCATACTGGTAGGCTAGAGCATCAACAGCATGTATGATGTATTCCACTGGGAGATTGTCTGCTGCAAGGGTAGTGGGATTGTAGAGATTGGGACTGTCTTAAGGGAGAAGGTGGCAGTGAGGTTGCCAGCCTCCACCTCTCATCCTGCCCTTGCAGTAGATTCTGACCAGGCTTCATCTGCTGGGCATATCGAGGCATACATCTGGTGCAGCACAATGCAACTGTTCATGTGTGACATGGATGGGTGTATCTGTAATATCTTCCACATTCTATTTGATATTGTAGACATGCTGGGCTGCGAGTCCTTCAGTGGCAACTGGGGCATGCTAGTGTGCCATAGAGCTCTACAACTCATCCCGGATGGGTTTATGATGGAAACCACCCTACCACTGCATAGGTTTATAGGTAGGTACTAGGCTTTCGGCCTTAGGGCCTATACAAGCCTAGCCAAAAAGGTGCCCTGGCTTTTGCCACCCAAGAAAATTATTTACCCGTGCCCCTGTCGAGCAGAGCCACAGAGGTGATCCCGGGGGTGAAATTCCCATTTCCCATCCAATCATCAAAATTTTTCTTGAGGGCTAATGAGGAGCTTTGCTTGATATAGATAGGTAGTCTGTTCCAGAGTATGGGAAGTCTCTGAGACAGGAATCTATCCCTCCAGCATGTCCTGTTTATTGTGGTGAGAAGGTTTAGGTCCCTAGAGCATGTAGCTCGGAGGGATTGGGATTTCTTTAGGTGGAGCATGTCCTACAGCTCAGGGTTTGACATAGCTTTGTATGGTAGACAGAGATCGCCTCTGAGTAGGCAATATATGACAGAGTAAAGCTGGAGTTTTTTGAGACTTTCTGAGTAAGGCATCTGTTTGAGGCCAGTAATCCTTTTAGTGAGGTATTTATGTGGCCTTTCCAGTTGTTGTAGATGTCTTATGAGGTACATACCTAAAGGGGCATTGCACTCTATAATGGGTGTGGGTTCTGTCAGTGAGCCAGTTGGCAACCTATCTTGTGACATAGGGATTTATACCTAGTTTCATGAGTTTATTTATAATTCCAGAGTGGGGGATGCTGTCAAAAGCCTTGGCGAGATCTAGATAGGCTGTGTGAACCACCTTACCCTCATCTACAGCTTTGGTGACTGCTTCAAAGAATTCATTCAGGTTTAGGAGACATGATCTGCCTTTTACAAACCCAAACTGGGTGGGGTCCAAAGTTTGGAGGTTACCAATGTCTTAGTTCCATGATGATACGTTCCATGGCCTTGCAGACTAGGCTTGTTAGGCTAAAGGGGTGGTAGTTCCCAGGTTCGTGGTGGCTCCTTTGTGGAGTGGGAGAACAGTCACTGTACACCGTTCAGTGGGCACAAAGCCTGAGGTGAGGCTGTGATTGAACATGGTGCTTAGGTAGGGTGCCAGTTCGTTCTGTAGTTGATGTAGAACACAGCCTGGGATGTTGTCAGGACCCATAGATGCTGTGTTCTTGGCTTTGGAGAGTGAGATTTTTACCTGTGCAGCCGTGATTTTAGGAACTTTGCATTCTTCCAATATAGAGATGGGCCTTTTAGGTTCTATATTGCTTGTACTGACAGGAATAATCACATCTCCCGTTAATACTGTGACTCAAATGATTACAGTAACTGTCCACTGACAGCTTGTCATAATGCCTTTTAGAGGGGATTGTGTTTTGAAGGACAGCCGCATATTCCAGGTTGTACTGCTTATCCTGGGCCTGTGATCCACTGACTGGGAGGTATAGCTATGCTCATCCCTAATGTATTCTACCGTACCGTGTTGAAAAGTAAGGGAACCCCTCTGCTAGGGAGCTATATTCCATGCCCTACATGTGGCAGTAGTTACTGGCTGTAGTGGATGTTGACACCCTGGCTTTCAGGTTGACTGTGGCACAACTCACTGCAACTGCATTGTCTTAGCCTTTTTATACACATATCCCAAGGGTGTGCTGGAGGTGTAGCTATCTGCCCATGCATTTGTCAGCACAGTGCAGCTCTCCAGTCACAGATAGCCACTGTAGCCTTTCCTGTGGTCTTGGCTATGTCTCTCTCTGGTCTAGGAAAACTTCCCAGTTCCCCATGACATTGCAGTATATCCACTTAATAGGTTATGTTGCCAGAAGGGATGGCTGTGTGCTGTTGGTGTCCATAAACTTGCTATTTAAAAGTTGATATGTGAAGGAGATGGAGCAGTGACATACAGATATTTAACATTCCCTTTTCTGTACTTCCAAGTGTCTGAGGTGTTTGTATCCTACCACAGGAGGCATCACTTGAGTGGCTTGGAAACTGTGGTAACATGCTCATGAGAGGTGCGGCACTGTTCAGAAGAATGTGTATGCATGCTGCTTACACAGTGATGGTGGGTGCTGCAGACTCTGGAAGGTCAGGGATATATAGGTCTACCCCTCGTCTGCTGGCATCCATGCATGTTGCTTTAGCATCACTGTATCCCATGCTCTAACCAGCATATCTAAAATGTTGCCCTGCTTTGGCTGCATGCAGGATTTCACTGAGTGTGCATTATCAGTGGAGCAGAGAAAACACAAGAGATTGTCCTGCAGTAAGTAGAATCTATAAGGTCCTATTGGCATGTTTCCAAAAAGCAAATTAAGAGGTATTTAGTAGATGGGAAACACATTAAATGTAACTGGTTTGGAATAACATTAGCAAAAGATTTGTGAAATACCAAAAAAGGTGACTAAAGCTAGGAAATTTCAAATATTCTAACAGAAATGCTTTCATAAATATTTTTATACTTAAGCAGATTTAAGTAAAATCTACCCAGAAGCCAGTGGTAACTGTTGGTGATGTCACATGAACGAGTTGGAAGACTGGAAGCATATCTCTTGGAGTTGTGTAAACTAGGCAAATTCTACCTCAACATAAGACATTTAGTTGAAAAGATATTGGAATGCTCCTGGGAAAAAGATGAGGCAGAATATTTGTTGAACTACACAAGTGCCGATCAGCCATAGAGACCATGGAGAATTAACCTCACTGTTTTTGTTTTTATCTAAAAAAAACTATAACTAGAAAATGGAGGTCATCGGAAGCTTCACTAAGATGTGATAGCACTAATGAAGGAATTCCGGCAGCAAGAAAAAGTACCACTAAAGGGGAAGAATAGTAGATATCACATGACTAAATGGCAATCATGGGATAAAGCAGAGATATGACACAACTGTGAGAATAGAATATTATTTGAGGCTGTTATATTGAGTAACTCGTGTACTAGGTCTTGTTTACAAAAGGACAAATAAAGTCAAAGAAAGTAAGCTGTTATAGTGAGTAACTCGTACACTAGGTCTTGTTTACAAAAGGACAAATAAAGTCAAAGAAAGTAGGAAACTAAGGGGGCACTGTTTAAAGACGGAATGTTGCCCGTCATTTTGAAAAACGATGATGTATGCATTGGTTCTGGGATTTGAGCAATCGAGTAAAAGTAGTTTACTTGATAAAAAATTTGTGTGAAAGCACTCATTGAATAATAATTTCTACTTGGTTCCTGCTGGTGAATTTGTTTGTGTTTTGTGCTTTACATTTGTGTGGCTACTGTATTTATCCCTGTGGCCATTTCCTTAAATTGGAATGTTTTGTCAAAAATTATAGTAGAAAATTTGAAAGTGTTTCAGAGATGTATCCTTGTATTGAGTATCTACCAATAGGCTTACATGGCCATTGGAATATGTCAGGCTGCCAAGCTGCAGTCTACTCACATTCCATTAGTCATGTGTCACTTATTCTCATGATGGTGGAAAGCAGTCTATATCTAGAATATATCTTTGTTTTGTCATAGTGTCATCATTACATCTGAAGTAAAAAAAATACATATTTTCTAGAATAAGGATTTTTCAGCTATAGCATGCTATGTTTTAAATTGAAAACTGTAGTAGTTTTGCTGGAGGAGTAATGTGTGTGTGTGTGTGTGTGTGTGTGTGTATGTATGTATGTATATATGTATATATGTATATATATATATATATATATATATATATATATATATATATATATAAAATTATTTTTATTTCTGATATAACAACTTAGTAAACATACATTCTAGACCAGTATTGTAATCTGCATCATGAGCAGAAATCAAGTACAACCTTCAAACAGAATCCAACTATAAAGCAATGTATATCTAAATATCATTAGTATATTCTTATAGAATGAAAATGAAAAATAATACTGTTTTCTTAGAAAAGTGGAAGGTGATATTCACCAAAATATGCATATTGTACTTGGTTAGACAGATATGTACATATTTCTGATTCTACTGTATGTTTTCTTAATTGGTATTAGGTCAAATAGACGGTTTTACTATTTCATCCTGAAATTATCATAAGGATATCTTGAAGCAGTAGAGAGAGATTGTAATTTGAAGTTACAGTCAAATTCAGGCCAGAATGACTTTTGACAAACTTTAACATTTGCAATGTGGTCAGTTGAAAAATGTATCACAGTACAATCACTGCCCTTTTAAGGTTCACAGATATAATAAATCACAATTGAAACTCAGGTCTCCTAACCGTAGTCCTGTTTCTGGATCTATCCAAATCATTCAACACAGTCTGCCATCAAATTCTCATAACTAAACTGTTTTTCTGTGGGCTGTCACCCTCCTCACTTAACTGGCTTCTTGGTTACCTCAAAAATAGGCCCCACACAGTAAGATGAGATGGCAAGATGATTTCTCCTCTTTCCTTCCGTGCAAGGCTCCAACTAGAACCATTAGTGTTTAACTTATCAACAGCTTAAGCACAACAGCCAAAGAGGCCACCATAGTACAATGCACTGATGATTCATCTCTTTTTAGTGCTGCTAGGACACTACCTATGCTCCAAACAGTCACCCAGAAATCCTTCTCAGTAGAAGCTTGGCTCAACAATTTACAACTCCTCCTGGATCAAAAAGAAAACTAAATTACTATTGTTCACCCCAAGCTGTCTTCTGAATAAGACACTACCTTTAATATACTGTCATCCAACAAGACCATTTTAAAACTGGCATCTCAAACCAATTTACCATAAGTGAGTATAGATGACCACTTTAAATTTGTTCTCCACCTTCAGAAAGCCATAAAGACGACACACCAAAAGCTTGGCTGCCCCTAGAGAGTAAAACAATTCATTACTGACTCTGCTAAACTAAAACATAGCCATTTCTTTTCTAGTTCCTACCCTATTGCATGCCACTCCTATCCTGTCTATCAATCAGACTAGAACAATGCTATTTTAAAGCAGCCAATAATATACTATCTCTCTCTCTCTCTCTCTCTAAAACAACTAAACTGGCTTAAACTAAAAATCCTCTTTTTTGCTCACAATTAATTAAAACCTTAAAAATACTCCACAGCCCTGAAAAATTCCCATGTCTTTACTCCATCGTTCAACCTTAAATTTCTAAGAGACATCCATGCTGCACTGACAAATCATTAGTCTCCAAAACTAAACCAAACAATAATATAGGAAAACTCCCTATATTTACTGTACATTGCTAACAGCTGGAATACCATCCATTCCACTTAAGAACATTCTGCAGCCAAAAAGACTTTAAATGCCAGCCAAAGCAGCACGTGTTAGATACATTCCTTTTGGAAATTACCTCACAAGACATCTGCAGCAGCTGGAAAGGCCACAGAAGTACCTCACAAAGAGGATTACTGGCCTCAAACAAATGCCCTACACCAACCGCCTCAAAAAACTCCAGCTTTACTCCGTAGCATATCACCTACTCCGAGGTGATCTCTGCCTAACATATAAAGCTATGTCAAACCCAGAGCTGTTGGTCATGCTACACCTAAAGAAATTGCAATCCCTCCAAGCTACATGCTCTAGGGACCTAAACCTTGTCACCACAATAAACAGGACATGCTGGAGGGATAAATTCCTGTCCCAGAGACTTCCTATACTCTGGATCAAGCTACCTGTCTATGTCAAGCAAAGTTCTTCATTAGCACTCTTCAGGAAAAATCTTGAGTGGATAGGAAATAGGAAATGCACCCTAGGGATCACTTCTGTGTCTCTGCTGGACAGTGGCACAGGAAAATAACTTTCTTGGGTGGCGTAAGCTATGGTACCTTGCTGGCTAGGCTTATGTAGGCCCTTGGGCCGATAGCCTAGTACCTACCTATGAACATGGCTCAGCACCTGCACCACCCTTGGTTGAACTGGTAGTGATAAATGGTTCTGCACCTGCTCCATGTCTGGTTAAACTGGTATTAATACAACAAGGTTGGGAGGGTGGCCTAATGGTTAAGGTGTTTGCCTTACAAACACAAGGTGCAGGGCTTGAGTCTCACAAGGGATAATTGGCTAGGCTTAAAATGGCTCACAAGGACAGTTAGCCTAGTAAGAACCTATGAACTATGAATTTGTTCAGTAAGTGTTTAATGTGCAACACCTAATGTATTATTTTCACATTCATACCGTCTTCTATGATCTCATCTTCTTTATCTTCCTGAGGCCTCCTCCTCTCCTTCCTGTATTTGGGCTGCTCTTACTTTTATCTCATCTTCATATGTCCCTAGACTTCGAACAAGCCTTTATAGTAGCAAATGTTCTTACGTAAAATATGGCAATCTGTGCATAGTGATGATATTGCACTACATGTGCCTTCCTATATTTAAAAAATGTTTATTCATATGCAACCCATGTAACTGTTTTTTTTTTTACATAGCTGTTATTTTTAATCAAAACTTCTATAAATGATATAACTGATGTCAAGGATATCTAAGTATTAGAACTGTTGCTAATGAATGAGACTGACTGTAAATGATGAAACAATGGCAGTTATGTCCATGAGGTCTATATAATGGAGCTTTTGTACCTGGGCCTCCATTGAAAAAGGGCACTGTTCATTTAGACTTTCCTAGTAAACAAGATCCAGTGAATAAATAAATAAACTTTCCATTCTCTTTAGAGTAACACAAATAAAAAGTATAAAAAAAAAAACTAAATATAGAGACTTAAAAAAGAATATGGCCGGGATTCATAGATGAGTGCTGAAATAATATTTGGGAGTTTGCCATGCTTGGTGGCTCATAGCTAAAAACACATGCATTGCACATGAATTACCTGGGCTGTTACATATGCTAACTTGTAACAACAATGTTAAAAGCAAACTAGATCAGGGAAAAAAAAAAACTAGATCAGGAAAAAAACTAATACATTTATTGCTTTTGTTTATTTATCCTTTGTTGACTGGGTTAATTCCACTAGGTTTGTGGCCTTTTTTTTTTTTTTTTTTTTTTTGGAAGACCTAAGGTGATATCTATATAGCTAAGGAAATGTATCCAGAGCATTGTAGAACTTCCCCTACTGTTTTAGATAGGTGCTGTACACCCACTTGAGCTGACACCTATTCAAGCAAGTAGGACCTCGGTTGAACATCTAATCCAAAGGACAAAACACTCAGGAAATCAGCAACCCCCCCCCCCCCACCATGCTGTACTGCAGTGTCAGCAATCAAGGTACCTGACGTGGAAATAAAACCCAGAGCCTTCTGCACCAAAGGCAAGTATGCTACCTGTTGCACCACTGACACATCAACCTTGAAATTTATCAGAGTGAAACATACATAAATAAGCCTTTTTCAAATATCTAAAATACAATCACATGACCAGTTAATACAAACGCACATCATTATCCCAGTATCCCTGCTGTCAACTTCAAATTACTACTGATGGAAATAAAATCATTTAATCCTTGTAATACCACTGCATTTTAGTCTGATTTTCCAAATAAGGTCAACAAATTCCAGTTTATTTTTCCAGTCACCCCTTCTCATATCTGCATTATTTTTTCCTAAAATGAAAAATACAAATTTGTAGGTTCATAGGTATTTACTAGACTAACGACCACAAGGGACTTTTTTAGCCTAACCATGCATCCTGAATCACTGACAAATTATGACACTCATGATAAGTGTTAGCATGGAACTGGGAGATGAACCATTTTGCAGGTTATTACCTGTTTGCATTAGAGACATAGGTGCCAAACCAGGGATGAATTTCCAGTTTCCCATCCAGTTGTCCAAGTTGCATTTAAATTGGGTTAGGGAGGAAACTTTTTATTGTTGTGACAGTGTGTAGAATGTTTAAAAACTACATTTTTATTATCCTGTTTATTAATTGCATGGCAATGTTCATAAATCCACTTTTTGCAGAAGATGTTCTGTGTTTCCCGTGCAATATGCTACATGTGATGAGTATTTTGCTTAATAGACATCCACAGCTGTAGTACAATTAAAATTCCCAGGACATGATAAAACTACCAGAATGGCACACAGTAATTTTGGGGCCCTTATTGATGAACCTACACCATTTACATTGGTCACTCGTTTTCATTATACCCATCCTCGTAGTAGCATTACAGGACACGTGAAACACTGACTTCATATTAACTTTAAATGTAAATCTAGGTCTATTACCAAGTTTCTAAAACATCTCCTCACTGTTAAAAACAGCATTCCAATATTTATTCATAAGCCTTTCAGTATGTCTGTATTCAGGTTTTGAATAAAAAAACTCAGATGTAAAAAATTATCCTGACCTACAGACTTCTTCAACATTGGCATTTGTAAAATCAGTTGAAATCTTATAAACCTGCTACTCCAACTAATTTTCTAAACATGAATTTGGATACTGATAGCTCCCTATTTGATAACATAATTTCCATGCCTTCAATTTCCCTATCAGACTGTCCCTCATCTGTTGTAAGTCTAGATATTTTAATAATTTGTCCGTTAACCAAATTATTTTTAGCATGCAACAGGTAATTACTATAGTAATATAAGCAATTGTTAGAAAAAGTTGCCTTCCTATACATGTTTGACCCAAATTTGTTACCACTAAAATCGTTATAGAACAATACATCCAAAAAGTGAATTATCTTCTTGGAAGCCAAATATGTAAAATGTACAAAAGGTTGATGTGATATTTTAATGTTGTTGTTGTGTCTTTTGGCTTTTCCCGGTTAGGGGTCGCCACAGCAGAACTCCGGTCCGCTAATGATTGGCAGTAGATTTTTACATGCCGAATTGCCAGCCCTGACGCACAACCTTCAACGAAGGTACTCCCATTCACATACGTCTCCACACAGAAGACACTCTAGCTGAGAATCGAACAGGACGTCTTACTGTGAGGCGACAATGCTACCGCAGCACCACCACTGCAGTATGATGCAGAAAAAATATCTTAATTCAGCCTCTGATCCTGTCCATAATATGAAAGTCATCAACGTATATTAAATATATATACAGTGTTAAAATGTACAATTCAACATGTAATTTCTTTCCCAGTTGCAAAACACTGGATTTGTGAAAATTGGAGTACATAAGGCCCCCATAGCCACCCCAACAAATCTGTTTAAAAAAATCTTCCATCAAAACCATAAAATATATAGATATTATATATAAATATTATTTAATATTAATATTATCTCTATATGTTCATATACTTCTGAAATAAAATGAGTATGTCTCCAAACCCTTTCATACCCATTACACATGGGATAGGTGCATACAAGTATTTAATGTCAGCTGCCACAAGCCATGCATTACCATCCCACTGAATTTCCCTCAAAATATCTAAAAAATGCCAGGAATCATTTAAATCCTGTTGAAATATAAAAAGAATACCCTTTCATTTCTTATCAATAAAGATACCCAAAGGTTCAAATTTTGAATACAGCAGCAATAAAAGGGTGGAAAGATGGATTCAATACATTTGCATATACTTTGTTATTCTAAATTTGTTTGGTACTATAAGAATTTATTACCTTTAAAAATTCAAATAATTGTTAATCCTTCTCTCCAACAACAGATGTTCCAAATGTAGTCAGTATGTTTATATGACATCAAAATATTATTTTTGAAAACCATTCAGTAAAATTCATAATCACATAAAGCAGAAAATATCCTAAAGTAATTCATATAATTCATCAACACCTTCCCTCCTTTTTATCTTGGTTCATTAATATGAATTGAGTTATTACTCAAATATTTAACACTTGCTTCTCCTGTAGTGATAAATTGAAAAAAAAATACTTGTCATTTTTTATTTAGACTAGGTTTGACATCACTTTCCAACAGTTTTTTAAATAATGACAACTGAGGATGAATGGGGGATTAAAAGTTAATTTCCATCTACAGTTGCTACCCAGTACCATACTATAGACCTTATTACAAAAAGTGCATCAAAACTGAGTTTCCTAATAAATAATTTTAGTCCAAAACAATATCCCCAATATCTGAACACTTTCATGGTATAAACTTAAAACCTCTCTTGAATAATTCCACACGTCTACGTAATAATGTAGTCAGTGTAATTAAAAATAAAAATCGGTGTCTGCGCAAGTAATAGTATCCTTTTGTCTGACTAAAACATTCATAATTAAGTATATTTGCATTTGAATTCTCCCCTGGATAAAATATTCCACATTGGGCTGGACCTCATGTTCATTTCTGAGATTTTTGATTGTGTGTCTTGTTGCCATTGTAACTTTTCTGTTGATTAACCCCTCTTTTCCTCTAAGGAAACTCTCTTAAATTGTTTCATCAGTTGTTACACTCTCCCATCCTTACACCCATGTTCATCTCTTTTTAACTACTTCAAGTATTTTTTTTTCAGTTTATCACTACAGGAGAAGCAAGTGTTAAATATTTGAGTAATAACTCAATTCATATTAATGAACCAAGATAAGATAAAAAGGAGGGAAGGTGTTGATGAATTACTTTAGGATATTTTCTGCTTTACGTAATGATGAATTTTACTGAATGGTTTTCAAAAATAATATTTTGATGTCATATAAACATACTGACTACGTTTGGAACATCTGTTGGAGAGAAGGATCAACAATTATTTGAATTTACTGTTTGATTTAGTTGAATTTTATGTATTCTCTAAGGAAACTCTCTTAAATTGTTTCATCAGTTGTTACACACTCTCATCCTTACACTCATGTTCATCTCTTTTAACTACTTCTCTATGCATATCCCTTTTAATGGACTCAAACAACAAGTCAGATGTAATAGTTGCATTCATTTTCCTGATCCCATCCATTAACATATTAATTGTCCATTCATTATGTTTAACCAGGAAAGATGAGCATTCCTCTCCCACCTGTTTAAAAATATAATCAGTTCATTGCGAAGGTCAGACCCCGATCAGTCACACCATTAATGAACATAAC